>NW_007072182.1:68686-77422 GCF_000164805.1 Carlito syrichta
CAAGTAGCTGGAATTACAGGCATGCGCTACCATGCCCAGCTGATTTTTTGATTTATTGTAGAGATGAGGTCTCGCTGCCCAGGTGGGGCTCGAACCCGTGGGCTCAGGCAATCCACTCACCTCAGCCTCCCAAAGGCACGGGATTACAGACTGAGCCACCAAGCCTGGTTAGATATACTGTTTCTTTCTTCCTTTTTTTTGTTTTTGAGTCAGAGTCTCACTCTGTGCCCAGGCTGGAGTGCAGTAGCATCATGGTCACAGTTCACTGTACCCTCAAGCTCCTGGGCTCAAGCGATTCTTCTGCCTCAGCCTCCTGAGTAGCTGGAACTACAGGTGCATGCCACTATGCCCAGCTAATTTTTTTCCTATTTTTTGTAGAGATGGGGGTCTTACTTTGTTGCCCAGGCTGGTCTCGATCCTCCCCCCTCAGCCTCCCAAATTGCTGGGATTATAGGCTTGAGCCACTGCTCCTGTATGATATACTCCCTCTATCCAGAAGTTTCTTAGATTGAAATTTTGAGTTGGTTTCACTTGCTCAAAACCATTTTAAAATTATTTTGATTGGTTTTACTTTTGGAAATTCAACTAAAAGAAAGATTCCAAAATTGTGGATTTAGAAGAGTCCAAGATTGCTGTGAAATTTATTAAATCAGTCATTTTAGAATAAGTAAACAGTATAAATGTTCAGATTATCATCAGAGCTAGAAAAGGGATATTAATATATGTTTAATTAAAAACACTGAATAGTCATTTAATATAGAGACTAATTTAGTATTCATGCAAGATTTATATTTTCATATGCAAATGATATTTATAGTTTTAAAAAATGGGCCAGGTATAGTGGCTTATACCTCTAATCCCACCACTTTGGAAGACCAAAATGGTAGTATCACTTGAGGCCAGAGTTTGAGATAAGCCTGACCAACATAGTGAGACACCCATTTCTTCAAAAAATTAAAAAAATTAGCCAGGAGTGGTGGTATACACTTGTAGTCCTGGCTACTTGGAAGGCTGAGTGGGAGGATTCCTTGAGCCCAGGAGTTTGAGGCTGCAGTGAGCTAGTTTTGGGCCACTGCACTACAGCCTCAATGACAGAGCAAGACCGTGTCTCTAAATAGACAAACGAAGATCATATGGGCTATCCTCATGGTTTGAAATATTTTAAGAAATAATAGGAGACTGTGCTCAGGAAGCTGAGGCAGGAGGATTGCTTGAGCCCGGGAGTTCAAGTCCAGCCCAGGTAGTACAGTTAGAGACCATTTCTTAAAAAAAGGAAAGAAATAATAGAAAAACATGAAATTCTATACATTTAAAAAGTACTAGATGAAAACTACAAATGATCATTGTAAGCCATTGCAGAACTGGAATATAAGTACTTTAGAAAATAGTATGGGACGTCGTCCCCCTACCATTTCATTTTAGTAATATGGAAGGGTGGGAGTATGCCAGTTTTGTAAGGTAACTTTTTTACAACAGAATTGTACTATGACTGACTGTCAAAATTTTACACTTTATAATTTTCCCAGGTTGCATACAGATCTGTTTATAGTAAGAATTTATAAGTGCTTATAAGGGGAAAAATTGCAAATAGAATTCTTTTATTTATGTTTGCAGAATTTTTTTTCTTAATGGCTATTGTAGCCACAGGATGTAAACTATTCTTATTTTAGCACATTAATAAACTGTTTGAGCATTAACAATTTTTCACTTTATCTTTAGGCTTGTGTAGTAAAACGTGAATTTAAGAAGGCAGAACAGTTAATTAAACATGCAGTGTATTTGGCACGGTAAGTGATTATTATTAAAAATATCATTTTAAATTGTCTCTCTACTTTATATCCTAATAGTTTTGTATCTTTTTATAGGGATCATTTTGGATCCAAACACCCAAAATATTCTGATACACTGCTAGATTATGGGTTCTACTTACTCAATGTAGATAATATCTGTCAGTCTGTTGCAATTTATCAGGTATGTTAATGGTTACCCTTTTCTTCTTTCAACCTAAATTGACTTGCTGACTTGTATTTGTTTGTGGTGCTCTCTCTAAAAATCACTCTTTGAGACCCCCTCCACATATAGAGAATACCATTATTTTATTAAGTATTACTCACAAGGCTTAAAATAGTGTTTTAGGAATTAAAGAGAATCATTCATGAAAGGAATTGTTTTCCTCTTTAAGGAGAACTTTTACATTTTTTTATTGGCCAGATATGGCTTGTCTTTGTTGATTTAGCAAATGTTACTATAGCTAACATTTATAACAGTAAAGAGGATTGATAACATTTATTTTAGGCCTATCTTAGTCATTCTCGAGTAAAACAAAATACTATGCCATTGCTATAGACATGGTATCCTTGATTTTACACTTCACTTTTATTATTTATTTATTTATTTATTTTTTTGAGTTGGAGTCTCACTCCGTCGCCTAGACTAGAGTGCAGCAGCCGCTCCTGGCCACTGCAGCCTCGACATGCTGGGCTCCGGCGATCCTTCCACCTCAGCCTTCCAAGTAGCTGGAACTGCAGGTGCGCGCTACTACGCCAGACTAATTTTTTGATTTATTGTAGAGATGAGATCTCACCAAGTTACCCAGGTGGGTCTCGAACCCTTGGACTCAGGCAATCCACTCACCTCAGCCTCCCAAAGGTGTGGGATTACAGGCTGAGCCACCGAGCCCAGCTTACACTTCACTTTTAAAGGAGATAGAGAACAACATTGATGTGATTCGTAAGACATAGGAATGATTATTAAGCTGTTGCCTTTTAGTTAGACTCCATCTTCAGAAATGTAGGGCTTCTGGGTGATTTTCATGTTCTACTGTGATTTAAATAGAGCAGTACTTTCTTGGCTTTAAAACTGATGGAATTGAACATATCAAATATATATATTTAAATTATTAGGATGGCTAGTTTAACTAAGTGATATTTTCTAAAAGTTTACAGTGTTAACAAATACTTTAATAACTTTCAGGCTGCCCTTGACATTCGACAGTCGGTGTTTGGTGGCAAAAATATCCATGTAGCAACAGCTCATGAAGACTTGGCTTATTCATCTTATGTTCACCAGTATAGCTCTGGAAAATTTGACAATGCACTGTAAGTTCTACCTTCCTTTTTCATGAAGGATTAAACACTGTTTTTTGTTTTTCCGTGATACACCAGTTACCTGAAATCTTGAAATCTAAAATCATATCAGTTTATAGGCTATTTATTTTGCCTTTTTGTGGTTTAATGTTGAAACTTGATTATTTTTGTGTAGACTATGACTTATCTTAAAACTTTTGAGTAATACAGTAGCAAACTTAATAACCTAAAAACTTTTTGTTCAAGACACATAGAAATACCGAATAAAGTATAACAATCATCTTTTTTGATGTATAACAGAGCTTACAAGAGTGAGGAGAAATTCCCAAGGGCCAGTAATGGACTTTAAAATCCAAAGGGTTAGGCATGGACTGTTGTGTACCTTCTTTGGGGTGAGGGGAAAACTTAGAAGTTTCTGTAACCTTTCTATAAACAACAATGCTGTGTTTAAGGGACATTTAGCCCACAGGAGGCTAGGCATGAGAACTGAACCCGTATGTGAAGCCAAGATCAAGGTTACAACCTTAGGGAGAGGACAGACTAGGGGAAAATCTGTCCATTGGTAGAGAGATGATAACTTGTCCATCTGAGCTTGGGGTTATAGCTGAGCCCAAAAAGGGACCTCACAGGAGAATTTATATTTACAAACCTATATCACTTTTGAGTTTGGGTATAATGCATACAGGACCCTCAAACTGAGAAAAATGTTTCAAAATCTCTTTGAGCTGCTAGTTTTCCTGGAATGCCTTCTGGGAGAAAATGCAAAACTCTTGGAAATGATTAACCATCACCCAAACTATACAGACATCTCATAAATCTAGCTCTATCTAAAATGAATGAAGCATACAAAATTACAAAATAGGCTGGGTGCAATGGCTCATACCTATAATCCTAGCTCTTTGAGAGGAGAGAGGATCGCCTGATCCCAGGAATTCGAGATCAGCCTGAGCAGCATAGTGAGACTTTGTCTTGACAGTAAGTAAAAAAAACTTAGCTGGACATGGTGGCACGTGCCTGTAATCCTAGCTACTGGGGAAGCTAAGGCAGAAGGATTGCCTGAGCCTAGGAGGTTGAGGCTACAGGAGCCGTGATTGTGCTCCTATACTCTATACCTACAATGGGTGACAGTGAAACTCCAACTCATAAAAAAGAAAATTATAAAATACGTAAGGAAACATTTCCTAAGAGTTAGCAGACATAATGAACAGGATTAGAATACTATGAACTTTCATTAACAGAACTTTTTGGTTGGCGTTACAAAGTATGTATTCTTAAATGATTAAATATAAAATGAGTTGGCAAACTATGGCCTGCAGGCAGTTTTACTGGAACATAGCCCATGCTCATTTGTTTGTGTATTTTCTGTGGTTGCTTTTACACTGCCACAGTAGAGTTGAATAGTTGGAACAGAGAATGTGTGGCACCACAACCTAAAATATTTACTATATGACCTTATAGAGAAGAAGTATGCCAACCCTGCTCAAAAGAAGAAATCAATAATAATTTGGAGGGAAGTAAAGAAAAAAGATTTTAAAACAAAACAACTGATATATGCTACAATGTAGATGGAACCTTGAAAGCATTGTGCTAAGTTACAGAAGCCAGTCACAAAGGATAATATTGTATGATTCCACTTATTTAAAATGTCCAGAAGAGGCAAATCCTTAGAGACAGAAAATAAATTGATGTTATTTAGGCTGGGGGGTTGGAAGGAAATGGATAGTGACTTCTAATAGGCGTGAGTTTCTTTATGGAGTGATGAAAATATTCTAAAATTGATTTTGGTAATAGATGTACAACTCTGAATATAGTAAAAAGCCATTGAGTTGTGTACTTTAATTGGGTTAATGGTGCAGTATGTGAATTATATCTTCATAACAGCTGTTATTAAAAACAAATAGCTAGAAGTGGAAAATAATCATTGATATTAACTCAGTAGACAAGTTAAACAGCATGTTAGTTACAACTAAAGAGATAATTTGTAAACTGGAAGGCAAATTTGAGAAGATTAATGATTACCTGGAAGATAGGGATAGGAGGCCCAGAGTTGTTTGAAAGGAACTGACAGATGAAATAGACAAATAGCTTAGTTTGCGTTTGTTGAGATGGGCTATAAACAAGTAACAAAATTCATCAGATGGGAATACTTAACTGTGAAGAAGAATAATGTAGGTTAAGAGTTTAGAACAAGCCGGGCTCGGTGGCTCAGCCTGTAATCCTGCCCCTTTGGGAGGCTGAGGTGAGTGGATTGCCTGAGTCCGCGGGTTCGAGACCTGCCTGGGCAGCGAGACCTCATCTCTACAATAAATAAAAAAAATCAGCCGGGCATGGTAGCACATGCCTGTAATTCCGGCTACTTGGAAGGCTAAGGCGGAAGGATCGTCGGAGCCCAGCAGGTCGAGGCTGCGGTGGCCGGGAGCGGCCACTGCACTCCAGTCTGGGCAACAGAGTGAGACTCCAATTCAAAAAAAAAAAAAAGAGTTTAGGACATGATGATCAGTTATTTTAGGGACTTTTATATAGTATGTTCTGGAAAGTTCTCTTTAATGAGAAGCGAGCCATGTGGCTGTTCAGAGGAAGAACATTGCAAAGAGAGGGTAAGATGAGTGCAGCGGTGAGAACATGGTTTGCATGTTCAGGAAACCGCTAGGCCTGTATGGCTAGAAGGGAAAGAGAGGTTTGGTCTGAGAATGGTAGGAGATGAGGTCAGAGAGGAAGATGAAAGATCATTTAGAACCTTGTAGACCATAATAAGGACTTTTTCTTATATTCTGAGAGAAATGGAAAAACACTGGATGTTAAAAGTTCGCAACAGCTTGGAAATTTAAAACAAACAAAAACTGATTCTTGGCTGGCACAGTGGCTCACGCTTGTAATCCCAGGACTTTGGGAGGCTGAAACAACATAGTAAGACCTCATTTCTACCAAAAAAAACCAAAAAACCTCAAAACCAAAAAAACTAGCCAAGCGTGGTGGCATGCGCCTGTAATCCCAACTACTCAGATTGAAGTGGAAGGATCACCTGAGCCCAGGAGGTCAAGCCTATAGTGAGCTATGATTGTGCCACTGCACTCAAGCCTGGGCAACACAGTAAAATCTTTGACTCAAAAACAAAAACCTGCTGCTTCTTTACCATAGATAGTTTTAGAAGTACTTGCTATCAGTATTATATCACAGGTTGTGGTTTAAAATTTTTAAAATCATTTGTAATTTTTTTAAAAAATGCTAGACTGTTTCTATCTGTATTACAGATTTCATGCAGAAAGAGCTATCGGTATCATTACCCACATCTTACCTGAAGATCATCTTCTTTTGGCTTCTTCAAAGAGGGTGAAAGGTATCCTTTGCATTGTAGTCTTAGATATTTTTAAATAAATGATATATGGTATAAAATAGGTTTATTTGTTTATTTTCTCAGCTAGTGGCAAAGGATTTGACTGTATCTACATAGTACTAACATAGCCAATTCAGTGCAACTATAGTTATGGGTTTCCAGTGATTCGTAATGAAAGATTGCTTACTTTTCTCCTATAATGTTAATAAGCCAGAATTTATTTCTTTTCTCTCTCCTTTTTTTCATTCATTCATGCATGGAAGATTGCATAGAGGAATAACACAAATTATTTCTCAGCAACATGGATAGAAAAACTGAAGATGGATTTCATAGTTTCAGCTTTATAGTGCAGAATTCTTAAACTGAGCTTCAGATCAGGTTACTCTGAATGTTGCAAGACTCTTGCCAAGTACCACCTTCTTTCTTTTCTTATTTTAACCTTTCTTCTAATCACCACTAAGGCTTTTTCACTTAATGCATTTATTTTACTAACATGATTGGGTCACCCAATGTGGAAGTTCCCTGCATGTTGGATAAGTATTACCTTAGGGTTTTTTTCTTACCTTTGGTTTTACCAACCTTAGGAGCTGGATTGTTCTCTCTCTCTAGATATGCATTTTTTAAGTTACAGAAGTAATACATGATTAATGTAAAAAATTAAGTTAGAAAAGAGATGAAATAAATTGCCTGAAAATCTCACTAATTCTAAATTAGTCCTTTGAAGAGTGTTATTTTAGACTTCTCATTCTTTAAATAAGATAACTAAATATAAGTTAAATGAATAAAAAGTATTCATTTAAGTATCATTTATTTTTTAGTTTTATAATCTGATTTTTTCACTTAATTTATTATGAAAATTTTTCATTTCAACACATGTATCCTTTTTCCTAATGTATTTAACTTCACCTCTACTATTGAGCCTTTATGTTATTTTTAACATTTTGTATTTTAAAAATGCCACAGGGAAGTAAATTCTTTGTGTATATAGTCAATTTTCCAAGAAATAAAATTACTTCTTAAAAGAGTATGCATATTTTTATGACTTTAGATGGAATTTGAAAGTCTTGAATGTCACTTTGAAATCACAATGTCTTCTTGCCTGATTTGGTTGGTCAAGCAAGTGGGAGGAAACCTGTTCTTTTAGCTATGTTTGGTTAAAGGTTACGTTTTATAAAGTGTGGCTTCAAAATTTTCAGAAGTGCTTAGGTACTCCTTGACACAGTTTCATAACTTTTAAAAACTTGCCTCTTTCTTCTATTTACTTTAATAAAGCAATTTCACATCAGCATAAGAAAGTATGTTTTTTTTTGTTAAGTGGAATATTTTTATCTTGACCAGTTCTAAACCATAATCACATATAAATATGTTCAATATTTTGTTGTTCAATAAACAATTATGCCATTTAATTTTAAGCTAGATGTTCTGATTAGCTTTAGTAGATGTTTTGAAGTACACTAATTTATTGCTTTCTTTATTCAGCACTTATTTTAGAGGAGATTGCAATTGACTGTCATAATAAAGAAACTGAACAGAGGTTGCTTCAAGAAGCTCATGATTTGCACCTGTCTTCACTCCAACTAGCTAAAAAGGCTTTTGGGGAATTTAATGTACAGACTGCAAAACACTATGGAAACCTTGGAAGACTTTATCAGTCAATGAGAAAATTTAAGGTAAAAATATGTTTTACTATTTTTTCTCTCTCTTAATAATTTTAAGTAATAAAGTAGAATCTTAAGTAGTAAATTAGAATCTTAATAAATCCTCAGTGATCTTAAATAATAAAGTATATATTTATTATACTACTGTCTTATTCCATATATTTATTATACTCCTACCATATATAATTAAATAAATGTATTTAATTATTTAAGAATTGAGAACATACCTAGTATAAAACAATAGTCTGCTAGGTACAGTGGCTCACACCTATAATTTCAGCACTTTGGGAAACCAGGTGAGAGGATTGCTTGAGCCCAGGAGTTCAAAAGCAGTCTAGGCAACATAGGCTTAATCTCTACCAAAAAAATTTAAAAAATTAGCCAGGCCTGTAGTTCCAGCTACCTGGGAGACTGAGGCAGAGGGATCGCCTTGAGCACAGTGGGTGGGGGCTGCAATGAGCCATGATTATGCTACAGCACTCTAGCCTAGGTGAGTCTTTTTTTTTTTTTTCAGTTGGAGTCTCACTCTGTCACCCAGACTGGAGTGCAGTGGCGCTACCGGCCACCGCAGCCTCGACCTGGGCTCTGGCGATCCTTTCACCTCAGCCTTCCAAGTAGCTGGAACTACAGGCGCGCACTACCACACCTGGCTAATTTT
>NW_007072182.1:77561-112359 GCF_000164805.1 Carlito syrichta
TAGACTCTCAGCTGGGCTCGGTGGCTCAGCCTGTAATCTCAGCACTTTAGAAGGCAAAGGCAAGTAGATTGCCTGAGCCCACAGGTTCAAGACCAGGCCAGGCAACTTAGTGAGACCACGTCTCTACAATAAATTTAAAAAATCAACTGAGTGTGGTAGCGCATACCTATAGTTCCAGCTACTTGGAAGGCTGAGGTGAAAGGATCGCCAGAGCCCAGGAGGTCGACGCTGGGGTGGCCATGAGTGTGCCACTGTACTCCAGCCTGGGAGATGGAGTGAGACTCCAACTCAAAAAAAAAATGGGGGGGGGGGCGGGAATTGGCAGTTGAGGGAAACTGCTAGGGCAGGGAGGGGCATGCCTCATTAACAGGGGTACCTGCATGATCAATGATTGTATACCTAACCCTGAATTGTATCCCACATCTTTACATTAAAAACTTTTTTAAAAATTAAAAAAAAGGTCTAAATATAAACAAAATGAGAAAATCGAGACCATGGCCAAACAGAGAACATGTCAGACCAAAAAAAGCTGATATGATTGTTAGACTTAATTGTTAACATAATCAGCTAAGTATATACAGTTCATACTAGAATACCTGGCACATGGTGGCTATTGCAAGAAATGTCAGGTGTTGCAGGTATTATTAATTATAGCAATGCAAATTACTAATTTTAAACTCCTTTTAGAATTTTGGGTTTTAAGGGCTAGGAACAGTGGCTCACATCTGTAATCCCAGTGCTTTGGGAGGCCAGGGCAGGAGAATTGTTTGAGTCTGAGAGTTTGAGGCCAGCCTGGGCAGCATAGCAAGTCTCTGTAATAAGTTTATTTTATTAAATAAATAAATTTATTTTTTAAATCAATTTTAAAATTTTTTTCAAAAGAAAAAATAATTTTGGTTATAAATTTTAATATTGTTCACTTTGGGATTGCAGTGAGGAATGAATGAGAGGTCTGCCTGAGATGTTCACTTTTACCTGAAAATTAATCTGTATATCCCTCAATCAGCTTTAATTTAGTTTGTTGGAATAAAAGTTATCAAAACTCCAAAAAATAAAATGAAATATTTCTATGTAAATTAACATGGTATGGAGTTTCTTAACAAGGTTCAGTTAAATTTTGAACTGTTAGCCAAAAGAAATAATTCTGATTTTAGAATATATTGTTAATTCTAACAATTATTTTCTTCTAACAGTTTATTCTAACCATTAATTTTGTAAATTTCTTGTTGTTCGTTTCTTCTAACAATTTTTATTACCAGAATAAGTTTTCACTTGTCACTTTTGGCATAGGACACCATTACTATCATTAGTTTATATGCCATTTCCAAAAACCGAAGTTTGCTGTTTAAAAAAATAATGCTTTCCACAGGCAACTTTTGAAATAACATAGTATTTTCTTTGATCTGATTACCTTATGGTATTCATAACTTCTTTGGCGTTTAGAAGAATGTTACTAATTGAATAAGAACTGTTGAGATAAAAAGTATAATGATTAATTCAGCATAATTATTTTTCAGGAAGCTGAAGAAATGCACATCAAAGCAATTCAGATTAAAGAGCAGCTTCTTGGTCAAGAAGATTATGAAGTAGCTCTTTCAGTGGGACATCTGGCTTCTTTATATAATTATGACATGAATCAGTATGAAAATGCCGAGAAACTTTATTTGCGATCTATAGCAATTGGTATGTTACCTTCAAATTTTCTTTAGTCAATTGATTAGAGATCATCATGTCAGCACGTCTTATATGTTATATAAGGGAAATGTTATTACTAAGACTTAAATGCCTTTGAAGCTGCTAAGGATATTTGGGAGCCACCCATTAATCATCTAGAACATTTTGCTAAAGGTGCTTTTTTGATGCTGAAGTCAGTAGTAAGAGTGTGACAGTAGAGTGTCAAGTATAGGCAAAAGTAATTATTTTAAACTATTTGTGCAATTACTACTCCCACATTTCTCACTTCTTCTGACTTTAACATAGATCAGATTTACCTGTTTTGAACTTGACAAAAATGGAGTCATATAATGTATTATTTTGTGTGTCTGGTTTCTTTAGGTGACCGTTAATTACGAAATATATCATGTTGCCTTTCACTGTCACTTGTTAATTTTCATTGCTGTATGCTAGATTAATATTATTTATTCATTCCATTGTTAATGAGCATCATGGAACATTTGGGTTGTTTCCATTTCAGGGCTAGTACAAAATAAGGTGTTATGGGTATCATCTTATGAAGTGCCTATAAAACTCTTGCCTATTTTTATATTGCCCATTTTCTATTCTCTTGTTCTACTGCTTATTTCCTAATGGTACTTATTTTTATTTTATTTTGGGGTTTCTTTTGGTGCTTTTTAAGGAACAAAAGTTGTCAATTTTATTGTAATCAAATACATCTGATATTTCTTTTGTGAATAACATACTTCTTTTGTGAGAAATCTTTTTCTACCCCAAAGTCATGAAGATATTCTTTTAGGTGGTCTTCTGGAAATTTTGTTTAGCCTTCCACATTTAGATCTACAATCCTGAAAATTGAATTTTATTTATGATATGAGGTCAGGATCAATTTTTTTTATTTTTTCATATGGATATATAGTTGACCTAGGACCCTTTCTTCAAAAGACTGTCCTTTCCCATCTGTTGTGTTATCTTTGTCATAAATCATATATTCATATATATGTGGGTTCCCCATTATCTATAATATATTGACTTACTTGCTCAATTCTCAGATGCTTATAAAGTACTTTTAAAATTGCCAACTCATACTTCTGTGAAAACAAACCTACTAATTAGTTTCATGTTTATTTACAGTTTTCTTTATCTCTAGCCTAAAGGTAGTACATATTCAGGATACTGTGTTCACAGGTTACTTGGGGTTTATTTACACACCCCTCCTTCAGTGTGGTTATATTATTCATTTGAAAAACAATTAGGTTTATTTGTTTATGTTATGTTACATTTTGCCTCCCTCCATCTTTGTTTACTTTGTTAATATTTTAAGTATGGGAAATGTTTTATTTTTTAATTTTAATTTTTAAAGATGTGGGGTACAATTCAGGGTTAGGTATACAAATGTTCATTATGCAGGTACCCTTGTTTATGAGGTGTGTCCCCCCTCTCCTGGCAGTTGGCAGCTTCCCACTACTGCCAATCCCACCCCTCCCCTTCCTCTGGCAGTTTCGCACTACTGCCAATCTCCTTCTTATAGTATTATGATAATTGTTCAAGGTTTACTTATTAGTGAGGGCAATATTAATGTCCTAAACTTGGAACTATATGGAAAGGTATGCTTAGAGACATGTAGTTTTCCCTAAGTTCTACTCAGTTCCCACCCACCTGCTATGGGTAACCAATCTTACTAGTTTCTGATTTGGCCTTTCTTGTGTATCTTCTTGCACAAATGAGAAAATAAGCAAATTTTTAATTTTCCCTTTCTTACACAAAAGATAGCATACTGTAGAGACCCTTTTGTACTTTACTTTTTGTATCTTAACAATATACCCCGTAGCTGGTCTAGAGAGCCAAGAGTTTCTTCCGCAGTTTACAGCCACCCTGTTTAAAGAATTGAACTTGTGTTTGTGTTGTAGAAACTGCTTGTTATTTCATTGTTTGAGCTTTCTTTCTTTCTTTCTTTTATACTTGCAGGGAAGAAACTGTTTGGTGAAGGCTACAGTGGACTAGAATATGATTATCGAGGTCTCATTAAACTTTACAATTCCATTGGAAATTACGAGAAAGTGTTTGAATATCACAATGTTCTGTCTAACTGGAACCGGTTGCGAGATCGGCAGTATTCAGTGACCGATGCTCTTGAAGATGTCAACACCAGCCCCCAGTCCACTGAGGAAGTGGTTCAGTCCTTCCTGATTTCTCAGAATGTTGAGGGACCGAGCTGCTGAGGGAAGACTTCAGTTAACTAATTACCTTTTCCCAGATTCCAGGGAATTCATACTGTGAAATCAAAACCATGTTGTTTTTGGGGGCTGGAATTTGCATTGAAACACTGGTCCAGTCCATTGAAGACCCTATTTTGGGTGATCCCTATCTTGCAGAGTGTCTGTAGGAATAAGCATATATTCAGTTATATTCAGCATGTACCGCATGTGTAAGTAGTCTGGCCCACATTTTCAACCTAGTAGAACAAACAACAGAAAATCTTTTTTTTCTTTTTTAAAAAAATTTCATTTTACAGAAAGCCTGAAAGCATTAAAAGTACCCCCTAAATAAAACTATTTAAGAGTTTAAAAGAGTTGCATTCTTATTATGTAAGGATGATTTTAACAACTCTTTAACATAATTCTTCCATGTGGAGGTATTCAATACTGCAGTGTAAAGAAATTTTATGGGGAAAATCTTTATATGCATTATAGAACAGTTAACACAAGTACTAATACAAGAGGGACATCCTGACTTAAGTTTGGCTCCCTTACCCAGAAAAGTGGATACAACCACCCCAGATCTATATTACGAGGGAAGGACTGTCAGATTCATCTGAAACTGGACCAGTGTTGATCAGTAAGTAATAGAAAATCTGATAGACCAGCAGTTTTAACTTTTTTTTGGTACAACAGTGCAAGATGCTCTGATAGAGTTTGCTAACAGGACCAGGAGGATCTAAAAAGGACCAGCCTAATGTAGAGGTGGTTATTTGGACCAGAGACTCTAGATTATTGTTTTAGATCCTACATATACTATTAACAGTAATAGTATCATTTAGATGTATAATGGAAAGGGATAATGCAAAAATTATATTCATGTAATAGATACCAAATTAGGGAAATTTGGCAATTTTTATGGCAGATCTTTAGTCAGGATACACAGATGGCAATGCCATAAACAAGTCTATAGATATCTACTGCAGCCATCCCCTTCATTTAAAATGTTGCCCTAATAATCAGTGCAATTAACAAGTATATTGGCTAAGAGTCATGAAATAGTTCATGTCCAGATGGGAAATTTTAGGTTATTATATGGTTTGTGGGGAGTAATGGAAATAAATGCCCAAAAATATGTCTTAGAAAATCCATTTTTATGACAAATAGTAGTACAACTGGATTATTACATTTGAAATCCAGGAATCACATGGAAAGATTCCCCTAATGGTATGTCTATTTCACTACCTTTTCTTTCTGTTGGGTTTTGACGTCATTTTTTTTTTTTATTAAAGCAAGTGGGGTTATTTAATGTTGAGGTAATGTTTAAATTTGAGAATTTGTGACATGTAGCCATTCAAGAAAAGATGATCTTTTGCTGTTACCTCAATTCTTACTATAGTGGTTCATTTGATGCTTCTATAGTTAAGAATCTGGGTTCCCCCCTATTTTCAGGGGTTCATGACTTGGCTGTTAAAGATGTTGCTCCTGCTAATGCTTGGAGTGGTTTGTGGGTGAGTGGATGTGTGTTGAATTTTAGTTTTCTTTTAGCATGCATGTTGGGTGGGAAGGAAAAAAATGATCTGTTACACTGAGTACAGAAAAATTAATTGGAATGTTCAAATTTTATTTTAAAACACTTTTTTGAACTTCCCAACTATAACCTTATTTGAAACTATTTGCAGTCTTGTTAGTTCTGAGCCAGTGCGTTTTAAGTCCCCATGAAGAGATTGTCTGGGGGGTGTACCTAGGGAGATAAAGCAAGCAACTATGTGATTTAGAAACCTGGGTTTATTCCTCAAGTTGAATTATTTTCCTTTTAAATTTTGGAAAAAGTCAAATGGCATACCTGTCATTTATGAAGCTGGTCCCCCTCCCAGTTAATTGCAATCTAATGCCAAGTGGCACCTCTTTATTAATTACCAAATAGTCCGTGTGATCAAGGACTAACATTTTTAGTTACTCAGCTCTATCCTTATGGGCCTATATATTTCATACCTCCCAAAGATATTTTCAGGATAGGCTTTGTATACTTTTATTGGTTGTTTAGAATCAAGTGGTATGTTTGTGGTATAGGAATGTCATGGTAAATTGTTCTCAATAAATATTTTGAAACATGTTTTCATATGACGTTTTTTTTTCCCCCAGTCAACCTGTATTTTTTGGTTTTGTGCACATACAGCATTTTCTAGGATGATGTCAAGCAAATGACTTACAGCCTCATCCTTCCTAGCACAGTTTGAACTCAACTTAGCTCACACTCAGTGATAAAGCAACATGATATTTAGAAGCCTAGGATCACAGGGTGATAATGTCAAGTGGCAGCCAGTTTTTTGTTTTAAACATCATTATTGGCCATTTCTCCTTATCACCACTGCTTTAATATAGTTTTCTGTAAATCCACTTTGATTTAATGCGTACACTCTAGCTTCCAAAAACAGATTGCCATTTTTCTGTTAGTGATATGGCTTAATATGCTGTTATTTCTGGTATACCCTAATAGTTTTAAGTGTAAGATATATCCTTTTAGTAGGGATATTTAGGGTAAGTTGGAGATGAATGCCACCATCATTTATTGGGTTAAAATTCTACTGGGTTAAAACCTAAATCAAAGAAAGGAAAGAATAAAATTTATCTCAAAATAACAGCTTGCACAAGTGTTTTACATATGGTGGGGTTGTAAGAAAGCCCTAGTCAACTTAAAGATTTTTCTGGAGCTTCAGCAAAGTAATGTTAAATTAGGGCCCTTTGGTCTTATCCCTCTAACTTTCTTCTTCTCTTCTACCCAGTCTTTTTCCTAAAGTTGGGTGCATCAGGGAGCTCTGTTAACACTAGCCTGTGTTGCTCAGGTGGTCATTCATTCCTGCGATCAGTTTAATAGAACCCACTGGGTTTTTTGGAGCATAATCTTTATGGGTCCTCAAGCTGGCTTTGCCCAAGGAATTGGGACCCTTATTACCATCAAATCTCTGTCTCTGCTTGGTTAAAAATGAACTCCTCATTGCTTTGTAGTAACCTCGGCCCAGGTATTCTTTCATTTGTGAAAATACAGGATTTGAGAAAGACCTTGTTCCTAGCTTGTTAAGAAGCGCTCATAATTTTGTGAAAATTAAGTACGGGGGCTGTGATCATAAAAATAATGAGGGTGCCATTTGGCTGCTCCTTATAGTAGAAATAGAAGGCTGAACAGTAACACATGCCTAAAGGATGATTGAAGCTTTTGACAAAATTTTACAAATGGAAAGAATGATTTGCTAAGTAGCAGGTTTGTTAACTGCCACTTTTTATGTTTTCCCTAGAATTGGTAGCTTTGCTGCTTCCAAATTTCTTTTTTTGGATGGCAAAGTTACTACTGGAAAAATACTAATTTATAAGTACAAAATTTTTAAAGAGTTTTATTTGTGCTTTAAAAATTAACGCATATCTCATCTCTTGACTTTGGAGGTCCTTCGTTGCCAGAAAATTCTCTTTTTGTTAATATGACATTTGGATTAATTGCCAGCTTGAACACCAATCTCAGGAATGTTTTAGGCAGAAAACTGGTTTTACCCTGTTGATAAGAAGGAGTGTGCTTTAGGATTTATTAAATTATACTGTTCTTTAATTGCAATCCTAGGTATCTATAGCATGAGTGGCCTTAGTGAGTTTGTTGAAGTGCACATGTTTTTCAGAAGTAAAATTTAAGATAAAAAAATATATGCTATATATAGATATCTAGAAAACTTGGTTTGTGGTGCACAGTTAAGTGTTGGATCACTAAATAACCATTGCAGGTACTATTTGTGTAACATTACTTATTTCTGTGTATTCCTTTGATGGGAAGATATGTTGCCATGGTGACTAAAACTTATCAATTTAGTTCTACTTTTATGATGTGAATGAATGCTACATTTTGTTAAATATTACCAGGTCAGTACTATTTTTATACTTTATTAAGCAACAGGGGATTTTAGTTTAAAAGGCTCAAAATAAAAAGCTCTTAATGGAACAGTTAAAAGCAAAACACTAACAATCTTCACATTAAAATCCCCATTAATAGTGCCACAGTAATTTCTATAGAAATATCTAAAGTCATTAAATAGGTTTTTGGAGACAGTTCTTCATTGTGTCAGAATGACCTTTCATATCATTCTCACCAACTTGTAGTGCCCACCATTATTTGTAACTATTAAACCATACTAAGTATGTTTGTAACCAGCATTGTGATATATTCTGTACTTGTATTGCTAAAACTGAATTATTGACCTAATAAATATAGTGTTCCTGCATTCATAGTGTATCTGTTTCCAATTTAGTTGTGATTGCTTTTGGTTGGGGATTGGGATTGTTTAAACTTTACAAATTGTTTTTGTTAGAGAACAGTGAGAGAAACTGTTGGAGCTAAAACAAAGAGCTCTTGTTCAAGAAAATTAGGATGTGTGGCAGAGAAGGCACATGGTAACAACATCTGGAGATTGTGCTCATGAAAAGCACTTTGGAAAAGACAAAGCACTACATTAACGCAAGGCGATTTGTGACCAAACCATTCTTTTTAGAGTCTTCTCACTCCACAAGGCTGAAGGTGGATGATCAGAAAACTGGTAAAGTTCTGCTGGAAATAGTGGAGAAAACCCTAGATTTCGATTTCAGTTCCAGCTATCTCCAAACTGTAGGGTTTTGAGTTATGTCATTATGGCCCTCTTTGGATTTTATTTCCTCATGTGAATGAGGGAGGTCAAGTTAGGTCTTTAAAAAGCTCCACCATGAAACAGCATAAATGTTAAGTGCTCAAAAAATCGTTCCAGGAAATAAAGCCATATTTTAAGATTATAAAGAAGATATCTGAGACAAAATTTCACCTTCACTTGGAATGTAGTCAGCAGCAGCTTCGTTGCTTGCCACCTTCAGCAATACCATGTTTTTAACTTTTTTTATCTCCATGACTTTTAACCTGTGAACATGCTATTTCCTCTTCTGTGTGGGATACCATTTCCTGGGTAGTCTTACCTGTCAAGCTCAAAGGTCAGAGGAAACCTTCCCTTAAAGCTTGAGAACTTGAGCTGAAACTTGTTACAAAAGCAGCATTTTATTCAGAGCGTTGTTAAAGCAATTACTGTATGGCTATATAACTTACAGTATTAAGACTTTTCAGCTTGTAAACTTTGCTGATTTTGTGCCTTTATTCAACAAGCATAACAGTTTACCTTGTGACCAACACTGTTATAAGTATGTTAGCAAACCACCCAGTTACTTTAAACACAGTTATTTCTGTAGTTCTAAAATTCAAGACAAACACCCGTTAAGGTGGCTATTAACTAAAAACAACAGAAAATAATGACAAGGATGTGGAGAAATTAGAGCCCCTGCGTACTCACTGTTGGTGAGAATGTGAAATGGTATTTGCTGTGGTCAACATGATGAGTCATCCTATTTTGAGTTGGAGTCTCACTCTTGCCCAGGCTAGAGTGCAGTGGCACGCTCATGGCCACCACAGCCTCGACCTGCTGGGCTTAGGTAACTCTCCTGCCTCAGCCTTCCAAGTAGCTGGAATTACAGGTGAGAACTACCATGCCAGGCTTATTTTTTTACTTATTGTAGAGACAAGATCTCTCCAAGTTGCCCAGGCTGGTCTTTAACCTCTAGGTTCAGGCAGTCCTTTCGCCTTGGTCTCCCAAAGTGCTGGGATTACAGGTTTGAGCCACCATGCCCGGCCTTACCACAATTAAAAAAAAAAAAATTGTGAATAAAGACTTCAATTTGCATAAGCAGTTAAGTATGAGTGCATAAAATTTGAGAAAAAAAAAATGAATGTTTGCTTCCAGAGTGCCTTGATTAAGAGTGATTGATTTCTGAATTAGAGCTATTTGGTGTAACATGGCAAAATTGATTTGCATTTAAATTCTCAGGACAGAATCAGGCTTTTTCACTCTTGCTGGCTGTTTGAATAGTTGGAGTATTTCTCTTTCCTATTACATAATGACTGGCTATTTCTCTCTTTGACGTTAAGAATGATTCAGATGTTAACCTACTGTTTAACTTGACCATGAGATGTTTTTGTTTTATTTTTGTTCCTTGAGACAGAGTGTCATTCTGTTGCCCAAGCTGGTCTCAAATACCTGGGTTCAAGCGATCCTCCTGCCCTCAGCCTTCTGAGAGTAGTTGGGACTGCAGGCATGCACCACTGAGTCTGGTTCATGAGATTTTTAATACCAATGACTTGTTCATTTCTAAAAGTTCTATTTGCTTCTTTTTTGAATCTGTAAACTCTCAACCACATCTTATTTTGTTATGGCAGTTTATTTTTTAGTAAATCCCAACCCTATGTAGACAGACTAGAACAGAAAATTCAGAAATAGACCCCAAATAAATCAAGAATTTAATATATAAAAAGGATGGCATTTCAAATAAGTGCAGAGATGAATTTCTCCCCTATATGGTAGCCTATAAACACACTCCCACATGTGCAAGGACAACTGGTTAGCCATCTGAAGAGATATATATTGAATTCCTACTACACAATTTAAATCAAAATAAGTTTCAGAGAGGTCAGTAATTTAAACACTGGCCAGGCACAATGGCTCATACCTGTAATCCCAGCACTTTGTGAGACCAAGGTGGGAGGATTGCTTGAGTCCAGGAGTGAAAGACAAGCCTGGGCAATATAGCAAGACCTCATCTCTATTTAAAGGAATATATATATCAGTAAAATAAAAATAGATGTAAACACTGCCCTGAAAAGGGCTAGAAGGAAACAAGGGAATTTTAAATATGCTCTGAGGAAGGCCTTTCAAAGTCATAAAAGGCCATAAAGAAAAGACTGGTGGTTTAACTACATAAAAATAGAAAATGTCTGCATGTAAAAACAAAAACATCATAAAGTCAAAAGACAGAAGCACTGTGTATGGAGTCAGGAGGCCTGGCCAGTCTCCACCAGCTGTGCCAGTTCTAAATTCCTGTTTTCTTCTCTGTAATGGGAAGGAGTCTTCCTCACATGTTTGACACAAAAATCCAATGAGAATGAACAAAGCACTTTGCCATCTCCTGAGTTACATGCATTGTGATAGTGTTGTTATAAAGAGGAAACTGGGTGACTCGGGAGACTGGGTGGGAATGGGTCAGGCAGGATTCAGTCATTACGTTTGTGGCTAGGAGCCTCTTCCCTTTATTTCATTTCATTTCATTTTTTTGAGTCAGAGTCTCACTCTGTCGCCCAGGCTGAAGTACAGTGGCATACTCACGGCCACCCCAGAGTTGACGCGTTGGCACAGGTGATCCCTCCGCCTCAGCCTTCCAAGTAGCCGGAACTACAGGCATGCGCGAATTTTTTTGTTGTTGATATATTGTAGAGACAAGGTCTCACTAAGTTGCCCAGGCTGGCCTCGAACCCCTGGGCTCAGGCAGTTCTCTCACCTCAGCCTCCCAAAGTGCTGGGATTACAGGCTTGAACCACTGCGCCCGGCTGCCTCTTCCCTTTAAAACTAGGGAGAGTCACCGGGTGCAGTGGCTCATGCCTGTAGTCCCAGCTACTTGGGAGGCCAAGGTGGGAGGATCACCTAAGTCCAGGAGTTTGAGGCTGCAATGAGCTATGGTTGTACCACTGCACTGCAGCCTGGGAGACAGAGCAAGACCCTAACTCCAAAAATAAATAAAACTTTAGGTAAAGTACCCTTTATTCTCTAGGAAAAGGACCCTTTTTGAGGGCTGCCTGGTCTGGCCATCAGTGAGGCATTTTCTGTAGGGTGAACCTCCCTCTTAAGGCATCATAGGCCAAGGGATAACTTGGGGATATCCACCAAGGCTCCCCACTTCCCAATAGCCTCCCCCAATCACATGTTCCTGGTGTCCCCAAGTCTACCATTATACTTTGGGTAGAAGTACCTTAACTGAGAAAACGCAATCCTAGGAGAAGTAATAACATTTCATCTTGAGGATTATTTTGTGAGAAATGAGTGTGTTGGGCTGGGTGTGGTGGCTCATGCCTGTAATTCACTTTGGGAGGCCAAGGTGGGAGGCTCACTTGAGACCAGATGTTTGAGACTGGGCAGCATAATGAGACCTCATCTCTACAAATAAAAAAATAAAAATAAAAAAGAAATGAATGTATTGGCCGAGAGTAGATGAAACACATCACTGGTATGTAAAAAATGTCCTGGCAGAAATCAGGTCTGCATTCCAGTTCCAGTTTGTCATTGACTTCCTGTACAACCTTGGAGAAGTCACCTTTCTTCTTGGATCTGTGTTTTCCCTCTGACCTGGGAGGTGGTTGGTCAACATCCTCTGTTTCAGTTCATTAAATAAAAGTTTGTTAAGTACCTACTATGTGCTGGGTACTCTTTTTGTTTCAGATACAGCAACAAACAAAACAAAAACCCTGCCCTTCTGGAACTTAATTTTAAGGGAACAAAACAGTCAATAAACAAGAAATATGCTTATTAAATAAATTACGCAGTATTTGAGGGTTATAACTTCTCTGAGAAAACAGAGTAAGCAATGTTCAGAGTGTGTATCTGGGGTGGGGTTACCTTTTAAAGCGAGGCTACACTGAGGAGGTGACATTTGAACAAATGAAGGAGTTAGCCAAGTGAATGTCTTGGGAAGAGTATTCCAGACAGAGGAAACAACCCGTGAAAAGGCCCTGAGACATGCTTGCTTGGCTAGGATGAGAAAAGCAAGGATGAGGACAGAGAGCTTATGAAATGGACAGTGGGGCTAGATCTTAGGGAGCTTTGTGGGCCCTTGCCATGACTTTGTGAAATGAAGAAGGGGTGGAGGGTTTGACCCGATAAATGACATGTGAACTACCTTTTGGGGATTCTAAAAGCCTAATGAATTTGAGGAAGGAGTTAGGAGGGTTCAGAGCCAAGCCTCACTCGTTGCCTGTTTTGCCTTCAGGTCTCCCGACTGTTCTCCAGGCTGATTCAAATCCCCCAACTCCCTTTTAAAAAGTCTTCATCATTTTTGTCCTGATTGGAAGACTAAGGCTGTAGTGTCCCACAATTCCTCTAGGTGGAGGTGCTGCTGTCTTACACACAGGGAACACCTCTCTTGAACTGTTTCCCAGCCAGATTTCACTTGTCAGTAAAATCTCTCAGGAGTAGAAAACTGGAGAGCCCCTCAGCCTCACAGACACCCTCCAGCTGCTTTCCCATCTCTGAAATCCTCCCTGCTTTGACAAAGCAATCAGGCACCAGCCAAGATGGCTGCCCCCAGGCTTGTGTTGTAGTAGGCTCATCTGGCCATTTCTAGGAGGGGATGGCTAGGCGGAAGAGATGGTGCTGTCCCTCCCTCACTCTGTTCCCTATCGATGCTTTCCTGTCCGTGTTCTTCAAGACTGGACTGATACTCATTTTAACATTTAAGGTTATGATGATATTCACTCCTAAATACATACGGAGGGAAGCGAGACGAGTTACACGTATTGTACCCGCTCTAGGGCAGCACTGGGCCCTCCCTGCATGCTGCTGCCTTGGGCCACATCCTGATTACCTGTCTTCTGTGTTTTGGAAAATGATTGGACCTGCTTCTCCTCCTGTAGTTGATTACCATCTACCTGATCTCTCTAGCTAGAGACTATGTACCATCTTTACTTCCTCCTCCTCCCCTTTCTCATCACTCACATCTGTCAGCAAATACTGTCAGTTTTACCTTATATAATCTCATAAATTCACTCTCTCCCTTTTTTGCACACCTTCATTGCCTTGTATGCTCCAGGGGCAGCGAGTTATAAAGGCTGCAAGGGTCATGCAGCTGATCTACCTAGGTGAAGCGGGCCAGTGTGTAAGGCAGTAAGAAGGGGTGGGGACTATGGTGAGCTGGAAAGCGCGTCAGTGAAGTCTTGCAGCTGCTTCTCAGCCCCAGCCAATTGTTATGTGTGAATGCAGGCCCAAGTGTGAGCAGTATTTATGAGAAACCAGAAATCTGTTGTTATTTTCATGTGAAATATACTAAATTTTTGGCTGGGTGCGGTGGCTCATGCTTACAATCCCAGCACTTTGGGAGGCCAAGGTAAGAAGATTGCCCGAGCCCACGGGTTCCAAACCAGACTGGGCAACTTAGTGAGACCTCATTTCTACAATAAATCAAAAAATTAGCCAGGCATGGTGGTGCATGTCTGTAGTTCCAGCTACTTGGAAGGCTGAGGCGGAAAGATCCCCTGAGCCCGGCAGGTCGAGGCTGTGGTGGCCGTGAGTGTGCCACTGCACTTCAGCCTGGGCGACAGAGTGAGAGACTCCAACTCAAAAAGAAAAAAAGAAAGAAATATACCAAATTTTAATATTGGCAGCTAATTAAAAAAACTTTTTTTTTAACACTGGAAAATATCATTTATTTAGAAAGTAAATTAGAGAGAGAGATATTCACCTCCCCAAGGTAGGGGAGGGAACCAAAGCTTAGGAAAAGATGACCTGGCCAGTGCTTAACAAAACAATGGTCTTTTTAATGTTTTAAACAAGTAGAACACCACTAGGGACAAACAAAACATGTTGGTGTCCTGATCTTAGCACCCAGGCTGCCAAGTTTCTGGCTACTGGCTTGAGCCCCCCTCCTAGATGAGACTCTTGGTACTGTTTCCTTTTTGGCCTCCTTCTCTAGCCTCACTCACATCCACGCACGCTGCTCACAGTCACTGGAGCATCTCCCCAGTACCCAAGTCATACCAATTCATTCCGCTGCTTGACACCTCCCTTGCCACTGCCCACCCCCAAATTGTCCACAAAATGAAGTCCAGATGATTTTGCAGGCTGCCAGACTTGCTGTAGCCTGCCTGATCCCAGGCTCGCTCCCTCCTCAGTTGTGCTCTCACCTGGCAAACACTCAGTGCCTCTGCTACTGCCCCTGAGGCCCTCCCCAATCACCTGTGCTCACCCTGCTGTCATGTCTATGATGTATCTGTCTCCACCACTAGGCTGCGATGGGCCTTGACACTAGTGACCACATCTTACTCAGCTGTGCATATGTGCAGCACCTGCCACTTTGATGATGTCTGAAAGTATTCCTAAAAAAAAAACGAGTAAGTGGTGACTATAAGCCAAGCCAAGTAGAACTGTCTTAAGGATGTTTATTTCCCACCCCATTGATTCATAATTAAGGCCTGAGCATCCTTTTGATAAGGATTATTTTCTTCCTTCCCCTCTTTGGTCTCCATTCCCCCAGGGCCAGAGGTGCCCTTGGGAGCCCTCTGTCCCAGCAGGTCTTCTTATGGGCAGATGTCTGGAGTTTCTGGGACTTCCTTTATCCTCTTTCTCTTGAGTTTTGGTTTTTGAGGAAGTTTCCGTAAAGAATCTGAAAAAGGAAGTTAGAAGACAGTCCGGATGACATCACAAATAATAAAAGAATCTCAGTCTGTAACATATGGGGGCAGATTAACTTACTTCCAACCTACATCCCTTACTCTTTTCTTTGTGAGGTAGGGAGATGCCATCCTCACCCCCAATTTACAGATGAGGACTCCAACCTAGGCCCACAGTAAGGAAATGACCTGCCCAAAGCATTATGGCAAGTTAGGGGCATCGTCAGAACCAGACGCAAGCGTGCTTGATCTCTGGCATAGGACTGATTGCTCCTTACTCCCATCTCAGGTCTCATGACCCAGTTCCCAGTACTTTACTGCTGGACTATTTGCTAACACGACTGCCAAGTGTTAATTAAAAACTGACTTATAGCAAAACCACCTTCATAAAATTAATATAGGGCCATAGGGTAAAAGCTTTTGAAGAGACCTGAGCCCTGCAAAGCTGCAGCTATGGGTAGAAATTAGCAAATCTGTTGCCTCTAAATTTGCTCTCCTCCTCCTGGCATGACTGTTTACACAAACACTTCAATAGAGAACAATTATCTTCATGATCTGACCTCTGAGAAGGGGGACGTGGCTCCTGAGGTTGATAAACGTATCCCCCCTTCAACAATGAGCGAAAGGCTGCACAGATCTCCTTAAAGGCGTCCTGAAGTTGGATCACTGAAATCACAAGCAGCTCTAATCTCCAGGGACCCCACCTCCCACTTACCTTCCTCCTAAACTACCACCACAATGGCTAACTGCTGGGTCAGTAGCAATGGTTGCAGCACTTGTTTTATAAGATAGTATCTATTGTAAAACCTGAGAATGGTATTTGAGATGGGCCTGTAACCCCATTTGGACCCAGGACACTGCCAAGGAGCTGATTCTCTTGGTCCTATAAACGCCCTCTCCTAGAAACTGGCTTGGCATATGAAGGTAGTTGCAGTGCCCCCATTTCTTCAACCCAGCAATGCCCATTCCCTAGCCCCTGCTTGCCAAATCATTTTAAAAAACAAACAAAAAACCCTAGTCTAACTGAGCACAGTGGCTTATGCCTGTATGATTGTGACATTGCACTCCAGCCTGGGTGACAGAATGATATTCCTACTAAAAACAAAAACAAAAACAAAAAACCGAAAAAAAAAAAAAAAAAACCTAGCCTAAAATTTTGGAGAAGGTGGATTTGAGAAATATCTCTCATCCTCCCACTCAGTGATCTTGCATTTATTAAACTCTTTCTCTATGGCAATAACTGCAATTGGTGCACTGGTTTTTCTCTGCAGTGGGCATAAAAACCTGGTCAGACTGTAACAATAGTGACAAAGAAATACCATGAAGGTTATTTTTTATTTTAGAAACAGGGTCTTTCTCTGTAATCCAGGGTGGAGTACAGCAGTGAGATCATGACTCACCTGCAGCTTTGTACTTAATTTGTAATTAATCTTAGCCATTCCAGGTGGGTCCACCAGATATTATATGCTTTCTCATATAACAATAGGAAGAACACAGTCTTATCTCTAATGTATCCTAGTTTTAAAAATGTTTAATTTGAGTCCATGAAGATTTTCAATTTAAAGTCTGGTTTATAGATAGGGGAACAAGTTAAAAGCTGCCAAAAGGAAGCAACAAGAAAAAAATCAGGAAGCTGAATGTTCTGCAGAACAATAACCTGATCTTTTCCACATTAAAAAGGGGACTTTGGACCAGGCGCAGTGGCTCAAGCCTGTAATCCCAGCACTTTGAGAGGTCAAGGCGAGAGGATTGCTTGAATTCAGGGGTTCGAGACCAGCCTGGGCAACTTGGTGAGACCTCATCTCTACAATTAAAAAAAAAAAAAAAAGCCAGGTATGGTAGCATGTGCCTGTAGTTCCGGACACTTGGAAAGTTGAGGTGAAAGGATCGTCTGAGTCCAGAAGGTCAAGGCTGCAGTGACTGTGAGTGTGCCATTGCCCTCCAGCCTGGGCAACACAGTGAGACTCCAACTCAAAGATAAAAGGTGGGGGGACTTTGTTAAGTTAAAAGATTTAAGACACATAACCAAGTGAAATACATAGTTTGAGAAACCAGTGCAAAAGTTGTCTCTGTTGGGGAAATTTGAATATGGAATATTTAATCCGACTTCAGATGAAATGAAAATGAAAAGGTTGATACCGTTAACTAAAAAAAGGCAAGTTCAAATCAAGATAGTATATACAACATGGTCTCATTTGGGTTAAAATACATACTTTATGCCCATAAAAAAGATTTGGAAAGTGTTAGCAGTGGTGATGACAACGTGATGTTTATATTTTCTTATCTGCATTATGTAATGTTCTATATTTAAGTTAATACAGTAAGTCCCCTACATACAAACAAGTTTTGTTCCAATAATGTGTAAGTTCAATTTGTTCATAAGTCCAACGAAAATAGCCTGGGTACCCAAAACTAACACAATCGGCTATACAATACCAGCCACATCACTGCTGCTTTTATGCTTGCTTCCAGACATCCTGGACTTGAAATAAAGATATTGTGCTACTGTACTCTAAACAGTACTCTACAGTAAAGTACACAAAAGCACATCCACTTGTAGAAAATGTATGCACATGACAATGTATGCCAGACATGTGAACTAACTTACATGACTGGACATGTGAATGCATGTTTGCATCTTTGAAAGTTTGGAACTTCAAAGTTCGTATGTAGGGGACTTACTGTAGTAATTAATTGTAATGATTGTATGAAAACCAATCATTACAATTAATTACTACAGTAAGTCTCCTACTCAAGACACCATCCAAGGCTTTTTCTTGTTACACCCCTCCCAGCACATCTCCAACCTGCTCTTCCATTCACTGCTAAGCCCAGATCGTCTGCTCATAGTCTTCACCTCTGCACACAGCCTTCACCTCTACATACACCTTTCTTTGCACTTGTCTCTTCCCTTCTCCATCCATCTCCTTATACTTTTATTTAAAACCTGTCCCAAACTTACTAAAATCACCTGTATACTGTTAATATAGAGCCATAGAGTAACAGCTGTAGAAGAGACCCTGCAAAGCTGCAGCTATGGTTAGAAATGAACAAATCTAAGTTGGGTGTGGTGGCTCATGCCTGTAATCCAAGCACTTTGGGAGGTGGAGGCAAGAGGATTGCTGAGTCCTGGGGTTCGAGACCAGCCTGGGCATCTTGGCGAGACCTTGTCTCTACAATAAATCAAAAAATTAGCTGGATGTGGTGGTACACGCCTGTGGTTCCAGTTACTTGGAAGGCTGAGGCAGAAGGATCGTGTGAGCCCAGCAAGTCGAGACTGTGGTGGCCGTGAGCATGCCTCTGCACTCTAGTCTAGGTGACAGAGTGAGACTCCTACTCAAAAAGAAAAAGAAATTAACAAGTATGTTGCTTCTAAGTTTGCTCTCCTGCTGGCATGACTGTTTCACAAACAATTCAATAGAGAAAAATTATCTTCATGCCCTGATCCCTGAGGAGGGGGAAGTTTCCCATGAGGTTGATAAACATATTTTCCCTTAAACAACGGGCCTAAGATTGTACAGATAAATGATGAGTCTAAAGTTGCACAGATCTCCTTGATGGCAGCCCGAAGTTTCATCCCTTGAAGGGCACAAACGCCTTTACCTCCAGGGACCCCGCATCTGACATACCTTCTCCCTCAACTACCTCTGTAATTGCCCAGGAGTCAGTTGCCCATGGTCATGGTACTTGCTTTACAGATAGTATCTACTGTAAACCCAAGAATGATTTTTGAGATGTTTTTCAAACTTTGTACCCTAATGCAACTCCTGGGCCACAGACCAGTACTGGTTTGTGACCTGTTAGAAACCTGGCCACACAGCAGGAGGTGAGTGCAGGTAACTGAGCGAAGTTTCAGCTGCTCCCCATCCCTTGCATTACCAGCCTGAGCTCTGCATTCTGTCAGATCAGCAGGGACATTAGGTTCTCATAGGAGTGCAAACCCTATTTTGTGAACTGTGCATGCAAGGGGATCTAGGTTGGGTGCTCCTTATGAGAATCTAATCTGAGGTGGAGCTGAGATGGTGATACTAGTGCTGGGGAGTGACTGCAAATACAGATTAACATTAGCAGTGAGGTTTGACTGCACAGAAGTCATAATAAATCAATTGCTTGCAGACTCACATCAAAACCCTGTCAGTGAGTGGCAAGTGAGTTGACGGACTCCAATAGTATAGTTGCATCTGGTGGCAGGCTTTAAGTCAGAATCCGACACTTATTTTAGTCCCTGCGTGGCCTGCCCATTATTTTATTTACCGCTTCCGTCCATGCCTCTTTCCCGTGCTGTGCACTTGTCTCAGTCACAGTTTTGGTAAGCGCACAAGCTAACCCTAGCCAAAATGAGTAAAAAACAAATGTCATTGGAGAGCGTCTTTGAAAAGGGGAAAAAACCCAGTGATGAAACAACAGAAGATTCTAAGACTATCAGCAAAAAGAAAGCTGCACTTCAAAGAGAACACTAAAAGTCCTACTTAAATTACAGGTTCAGCCTGTAATTCCGCGCTTTCGGAGGCTGAGGTGAGTGAATTGCCTGAGCCCGTGGGTTCGAGACCGGCCTGGGCAACTTAGCGAGACCTCATCTCTACAATAAATCAAAATGAGCTGGGCATGGTAGCACGTGCCTGTAGTTCCAGCTACTTGGAAGCCTGAGGCGGAAGGATCACTGGAACCCAGCAGGTCGAGGCTGCTGTGGCTGGGAGTGTGTCACTGCACTACAGTCTGGGTGACAGAGTGAGACTCCAACTCAAAAAAAGGAAAAGAAAATGTGAACATGTAGAACAGAAGCAATTATTAAAGGCCACCACTTCATCAAATGTGTGTGCACTGAGAGTATCATTCTCAGTGGCTAACCACATTGCTAAAGCTAAGAAGCCCTTTACTATTGGTGAAGGAGTTGGTCCTGCCTGCTGCTAAGTACATCTGTCGTGAAATTTTAGGAGAGCTGCAGTTCAAAAGGTGGCATGTGTTCATCTTTCAGCTAGCACTGTAACTAGATGAATTGGTAAAATAGCAGAGGATCTTGAGGCACAATTGTTAGAGAGGATTAATTAGTCACTGTGGTATGCAATCCAGGTTGACGAGTCTACCAATGTTGACAAAAAGGCAACAATGCTTGTTTTTGTGCAATATATTTTTTAGGAGGATGTGCATGAGGGTATGTTATGTGTACTTTTGTTGCCAACCAACACCACAGCTGTAGAACTATTCAAGTATTTGAGTGATTACATATTAAGAAAACTGAATTGGTCATTTTGCGTCAGTATATGCATGGACGGAGTGGCTGCCATGACTGGACGGCTTTCTGGTTTTGACTGCTCGGGTCAAAAAGGTTGCTTCTGAATGTGAGTCTATGTTCTGTGTCAACCATGGAGAAATGCTAGCTAGCCAAAATACGTCACCTGAACTTAACCACATTTTGCACGATGTGATTAAAATGATCAACCACATTAAAACACATGCCCTTAACTCACGTCTGTTCACGGAGCTCTGTGAGGAGATGGATGCAGAACACACATGTCTTCTCTTATACACAGAAGTGAGATGGCTTTCTAAAGGTAGAATCTACCAGGTAGATCACTGGACAGAGTTTTTGAGTTACAAGAGCTGCTCCAGAGATTTCTTTTAGAATACTGTCACCACTGGCAGCACATTTCAGTGACACAGGATGGGTCGCAAAACTTGCTTACTTATGTGACATAGTCAACCTGCTCAGTGAACTCAATCTGTCACTTCCAGGGAGAACAACTGTGTTCAAGTCAGCAGATAAAGTGGCTACATTCAAAGTCAAGCTGAAATTGTGTGGGCGACAAATGAACACTGGGATTTTTTACATGTTTCAAACATTAGCAGAGATTTTGAAAGAGACTAAGCCAGGGTCTTCTTTCTCCCAGCTGGTGCATGATCACCTATCTCAGCTTTCAAAAGAGTTTGTGCATTATTTCCCAACCACAAAAGATCTCCAAACTGTGAAGGAATGGACCTGTGACCCATTTGTGACTAAGCCAGGTGAATCAATTTTGTTCATGCTAGAAGAGGATCAACTAACTGCTTGAGATCACAAATGATGGTGGCCTTATAAGTATGTTTGAGGCGACTTCAAATGTCCATATGTTCTGGATTAAAGTCAAGGCAGAAAATCCTGAAATTGCCACAAAAGCACTGAAAAACCTGTTTTCATTTCCAACTGCTTCCATTTTCTTTGTGAAGCGGGTTTTCTTTAGTGATAGCACCAAAACAAGATTACAGAGTAGACTGAACAAAAGCAACACACTTTGGGTGTCACTGTCTTTCATCACCCCCAGATGGGACCATCTAGTTGAAGGGAAAACAAGCTCAGGGCTCCCACTGATTCTGCATGATGTGAGTTGTATAATTATTTCATTATATATTACAATGTAATAATAATGGAAATAAAGTGCACACTATATGTAATGCCCTCGAATCATTCTGAAACCATTTCTCCCCTGCCCCTGGTCCATGGAAAAATTATCGTCCATGAAACCAACCTTGATGCCAAAAAGTCTGGAGACTGCTGCTTAATGGACCTGAGGCCCCACCAGGACCCAGAACACCAGTACTGTGATTCCCCCTCCCAGAAACTGGCTCTGTGTACAAAGACAATTTTGATACCCCCCCATGGCATTATCTCCAACCAACCAGCAGTGCCCATTCTCTAGTCTCTCCACCCATAAAATTATTCCTTTAAAAGTTCTAGCCTTAAATTATTGGGGAGACGAATTTGAGAAATATCTCCCACCCTCCTCACTCAGCTGCTTTGAGATATTAAACTCTTCCTCTGTTGTAACAGCTGCCTCAATCTTGGTTTTTCTGGACAGTGGGCATAAGAACCCAGTCAGGCTGTAACATTACCTCTTCTAGATAGTCTGTCCTGATTTATAAAGCCTTTGCCCTGTGCCCTCAGACAACCCATTTGTAATACAGGGATAATAATACTCATGCTATCAGGATGCTTCAGAGGTTGAGTGAAATTAAAAGATGTAAAACAGGCCAGGCACAGTGGCTCATGCCTATAATCCCAGCACTTTGGGAGACTTAGGCGGGTGGATTGCTTAAGCCCAGGAGTTCAAGACCAGCATGGACAACACAGACCCTTTCCCTTCAAAAAAAAAAAAAATTATCCAGGCATAGTAGTATGTGCCTGAAGTCCTAGCTATTTGGGAGACTGAGGAGGAAGGACCATCTGAGCCCAGGAGGTGGAGACTACAGTGAACTGTGATCATGCCCCTGAACTGCAACCTGGGTGACAGAGCAAGATCCCAACTTAAAAAAAAAAAAGATACAAAGCACTTGGTACAGAGAGAAGCTGGCCTAGATGCCCAGAGCTCACTTTCCACATCTGATGCATGGACTGCTTGTCCTAGAGCATCTTTAGTATGGACTGATCTTCATGCATTCAAGTCTCACTGTATATTTTACATCCTCCATTTAAACTGTAGGCACTGAGCCAAAGGCTCTCACAGAGCCCAGCCAGGGTTCTGGGCCTCATGCCTAACCCATGTCTACTGCCACTGACCTGTTTTCTTCCTGCTCTCACCCTGGGTCCAGGAGGGACTGGTGGAGCTGCCCCTGAGGTCGCCTGAGACCTGCTACCCTACATTAGCCCCAGCCTGCCAGGCCTTCAGAGGAACACTTGGGTCCATCTTAGGACCACATGCTGAGGTCCTCGGGTCATCCTGTTTGCCCTCACTTTCCCCAGCAGTAGCTGAGTAAGGACATCTAACTGTGGCCCCAGAAGGCAGGTCCAGAAGAATGAGAAGTGGATGGTTGCAACATTTCTCTGCATCTCAGTGTACAGGAGAAACCCTCATGGGCTACAACCTTGTCTGGGTCACTCTCTCTAAAGGGACTCTATCCCCTATCCCACAGCTTCTGCACAGAGTGCCAGGTGCTGAGTTCAGGCACTGAGTTTGAGCACTGAGTTCACTGCAGGGACCAAAGCTGCTGGGAAGGCCATTCCCAGGCCATCCAGCTGGACTTCCCACTCACTGTAGGAATAAATCCCTTCCTTTTCCCTGTACTCTACCTCACCCTGAGAGTGGGTATCCTGCTGCTGCTGCTTGGACACTTCCTGAGGGTTCACACTCTTGGCCACTTAGAAACCGCCTCTACTTTGCTGCTAGACACATGGGAAAGTGCCTTTGTTTAAATGTTAACTGAAAAATGCAAGATTCAAAAATACATTAATTAGGGTCGGGCCCAGTGGCTCATGATTGTAATGCCACCACTTGGGAGGCTGAGGCAGGAGGATTGTTTGAGCCCAGGAGTTTGAGACCAGCCTGGGTAACGTTTCCACAAAAAAATCAAAAATTAGCTGGGCATGGTGGTATGTGCTTGTAGTCTCAGTTACTCAGAAGACTGAAGTAGAAGGATCACCTGAACCCAGGAGGTTGAGGCTGCAGTGAGCTGTGATTGTGCCGCAGCTGTGATTAGGAGCTGTGATTATATTCCAGCCTGGATATAGAGTGAGACCCCAACTAAAAAGAAAGAAAGAAAAAACTATGTTCTGTAAGACCTCTGCTGGGGAGAAATTATACATACAAGGAAGGAAACACTCCAAAAAGTTAATAGTGGTGGTGGTCTCTGGGTAGTGGTGATTTTTCTCTCTTCTTTATAAAACTTAACTGTACATCTTAAACTTTCTATATGAGCATGCCTGGGGTGGGAGACTAAAAAGAGAAAAGAACATGAAAAAGGAGAAGGAAAAGACAGAAAGAAAAATGCAGCATGGAGAGACGATGGCGAGGAGGGAGGAGGAAATTGTTAGACCCAAGGTAGAGCCTTCTGGCTGCTTGAGTCTGCCCCAGGGAAAAACCCAGACACCACTTGCAAACCCCTTCATCCATACACTGCCTCCATGTCCAGGGGGCCTTACCTCTCCTGGCATGGCCCAGGGATTGGGGCTCCCCCAGGAGGGTGGCCTCTTGGCCTCGGGCTTGCATCTTGGACAGTCGCTCCTTCATGCCGCTGATGCCATGCAGCCCCCAGGCTTTGCAGAGCTTGGGCAGACTGTCTTCTTGGTCCAGCAGTGAGGATCTCTGCGGTGCATCCGAGGGGCAGAATGCCACCTGCAGCAAAGTCACAGTGTGAAGAAGCGTGTTGAGAAGAGAGGGACTTGAATACGGGCGTCCCAGCCCAGCACTTGTTAAGACACTGCTGAGATCTGGCTGCACCTCATTCTTGCCTAGCCAAAAGGATGGGGTGAGAATCACAGATGTGGGAGAGAAAGGACCTTGGGGACATCAAAGCCAAAATGCCAACTGTCTCTCTTGTGTTGTCCCTAGTTTTGAGATCATGTCCTCCATTTCTTTTTGGAGTTGTAGTGTTTGTAATGAAACAATGATTCTTGTTTTTTTGTTTTTTGTGGTTTTTTGAGTTGGAATCTCACTCCATTGCCCAGGTTGGAGTGTCGTGGCATGCTCACAGTCACCCCAGCGTCGACCTGCTAGACTCCGGTGATCCTTCTGCCTCAGCCTTCCAAGTAGCCGGAACTACAGGTGCGTGCTACCATACTCAGCTAATTTTTGGTATATTTTGTTTTTTTGTAGAGACAGGGTCTCGCCAAGTTGCCTGGGCTGGTCTCAAACCAGTGGGCTCAGGCAATCCACTCGCCTTGGCCTTCCAAAGTGCTGGGATTACAGGCTGAGCCACCGAGCCCGGTCTTGTTTTGTTTTTTTGAGGTGGAGTCTCACTGCATCGCCCAGACTGGAGTGTGGCCATGTGATCATGGCTCATGGCAGCCTTGACATCCTGGGCTCAAGTGACCCTCCCACCTTAGCCTCCTGAGTAGCTGGGACTACAGGTGCATGCCACCACACCCAGCTAATATTTTTATTTTTTGTAGAGATGAGGTGTCACTATGTTGCCCAGGCTGGTCTCGAACTCCTAAGTTCAAGTAATCCTCTTGCCTCTCAAAGTGCTGAGATTACAAGCATGAGCCACTGAGCCCAGCTTGATACTTGTTATAAAGTCCTAATTTAGGGATGGGCGAGGTGGCTCATGCCGGTAATCCCAGCACTTTGGGAGACTGAGGCAGGAGCATTGCTTGAGCCCCGGAGTTTGAGAGCAACCCAGGCAACCCAGGCAACCCAGTGAGATCTCATCTCTTCAAAAAACTCAAAACATTAGCCGGGCGTGGTGGCATTTGCCTGTAGTCCCAGCTACTCAGGAAACTGAGACAGGACCTCCCAAGCCCAGGAGGTCGATGCTGTGGTGAGTTGTGATCATGCTACTGCCATCTAGCCTGAAAGACAGAGTGAGACTCCAACTCTAAATAAAAAAATAAAGTTCAGCCGGGCTCGGTGGCTCAGCCTGTAATCCCGCGCCTTTGGGAGGCTGAGGTGAGTGGATTGCCTGAGCCCGTGGGTTCGAGACCCGCCTGGGCAGCGAGACCTCATCTCTACAATAAATCAAAAAATCAGCTGGGTATGGTAGCGTATGCCTGTAATTCCGGCTACTTGGAAAGCTGAGGTGGAAGGATCGCCGGAGCCCAGCAGGTCGAGGCTGCGGTGGCCGGAAGCGGCCACTGCACTCCAGTCTGGGCGACCGAGTGAAACTCCAACTCAAAAAAAAATAAAAAATAAAAAAAATAAAGTTCTACTTTACCAAAATTTAAATTAAGAGCTTTTGTAAGTTTTTTTTATTTTTTTGAGTTGGAGTTTCACTCTGTCACCCGGGTTGGAGTGCAATGACACGCTCCCGGCCACCGTAGCCTCAACCTGCTGGGCTCAGGTGATCCTTCTCCCTCAGCCTTCCAAGTAGCCAGAACTACAGGCATGCACTACCATACCCAGCTAATTTTTATATTTATTGTGGAGACAAGGTCTCACCATGTTGCCCAGGTTGGTATCAAACCTGCAGGCTCAGGCCATCCTATTGCCTCGGTCTTCCAAAGTGCTGGTGTTATAGGTTTAAGCCACTGCACCTGACCCCTTTGTAAGTTTTGAATCGCCCCCTTTTTTTTGAATTGGGGGTCTCACTCTGTTGCCCAGGTTGGAGTGCAGTGGCAGGAACATGGCTCATCCATAGTCTTGACACACCGGGCTCAGGCGACCCTTTTGCCTCAGCCTCCTAAATAACTGGGACTACAGATGCACACCACCACACCTGGCTAATTTTTAAAATTTTTTCATAGAGACAAGGGAGGTATTGCTCTGTTGCCCAGGCTGGTCTTGAACTTCTAGGCTCAAGGGATCCTCTCATTTCAGTCTCTCAAAAGTGCTGGGATTAAGGCGTGTGCCATCGTGCCGGGCCTGGATCTGTTTGTTATTTATTTAGATATTTGTAGAGATGAGGTCTTGTTATATTGCTCATGCTGGTCTTGAATTCCTGGGCTCAAGCAATACTCCCATCCCAGCCTCCCAAAGTGCTGGGATTACAGGCATGAGCCACCATGCCCGGCCTAAAAAATTTTTTTAAAAAAGGGCCAGGCGCAGTGGCTCGTGCCTGTAATCCCAGACCTTTGGGAGACCAAAATGAGAGGATTGCCTGCGTCCAGGGGTTCAAGACCAGCATGGGCGACTTGGTGAGACTTTGTCTCTACAATAAACCAAAAAATTAATCAGATGTGGCAGCACACGCCTGTAGTTCTGCCTTGGAAGGCTGAGGTGGAAGGATTGCCTGAGCCCAGCAGGTTGAGGCTGCGGTGGTTGTGAGTGTGCCACTGCACTCCAGCCTGGGTGACAGAATGAGATTCCAACTCAAAAAAAAAAAAGGAAATCTGAGGAAATGGCTTGAAATTTTTCAGGCCACTTAAGTTTAGAAATTTAGAAATCACTACAGTGGCAGCCCCTTATATTCAGAGAAGAAATCACCGAAATAATTCAATCATCTCATGTTCACAGATGGTAACAAAGGCAGAGTGGATGAAGACTTGGTTAAAACTTTATTTGGTTAAAGTGGTGGTGGTGTGGGGGCATGGTTAGATCAGGGCTTTTTTTTTTTTTTTTTGAGTGAGGGTCTCACTCTGTCGCCCAGGCTGAAGTTCAGTGGCACTAATCATGGCTCACGACAGCCTCGACCTCTTGGGCTCAGGCAATCCTTTCACCTCAGCACCCCTAGTAGGTGGGACTAGAGGTGTGCACCATCATGCCTGGCTAATTTGTTTGTTTGTTTGCTTGCTTGCTTTTGTTGTTGTTGTTTTTTGTAGAGACAAAGTCTTGCTATGTTGCCCAGGCTGGTCTTGAACTCCTGGACTCAAGCAAACTGCCACCTCAGCCTCCCAAGGTTCTGAGATTACAGGCACAAGCCACCATGCCTGGCTAGAGCAAGGTTTTCATCTGAGGGAGATGGAAGTTGAATCCTAGTTCTTCCTTCCCACTTGCTATGTGGCTTGGGACCAGTTACCTCCCTGAATTTGGGGTCTTCATCTGCAAACCACAAACAATATTCCTAATTGCCACTTAGGGTTACTTTTGAAGATGACATGAGGGATTATAAAGTGCCTGACATACAGAAGGCCTTTACAACTGTTAGCTTTGATTATTATTTTGGACCAGTGGTTCTCAAAGTGTGGCTTTCAAACCAGTGAGGGTCCCTGAAGCATTTTTACCTCACTTCACGGACCCCCTGAAAAGTGGAGTCCATTTAAAGTGCAAGACAGGGACCAATGGATTCTAATGAAATCTAGAAAGAAGAGTTCATTTATATGAATCTGAAAAGGGTACAAACTGTAGGATTCCAACTATATGACATTCTGGAAAGGCAAAGTTATGGAGGCAGGGAACCTAAAAGCCATGTGCCAGGAGTTTGCAGGAGGAAGGGAAGGATGAATCAGTAGAGGAAGGGTTATTTGTTGTTTTTTTTGAGTTGAGGTCTCACTCTGTTACCCAGGCTGTAGTGCAGTGGCGTGATCACGGCTCACTGCAGCCTCAAACTCCTGAACTCAAGCAATCCTTCCGTCTCAGCCTCCTGAGTAGCTGGGACCACAAGTGTGCGCTACTGCACTTGGCTAATTTTTAAAATTTTATGTAGAGACAAGATCTCACCAAGTTGCCCAGGCTGGTCTCAAAACCCTGAGCTGAAGCAATCTTTTTGCCTTGGTCTCCCAAAGTACTGGGATTACAGGCTTGAGCCACCATGCCCGGCCTGCAAGGGGGTTTTTAGAGCAGTATATCTCTTCTGTATGATACTACAATGGTGGATACATACTATCATACATTTGTCAAAACTCATAGACTACAACACAAAGAGTGAACCCTGTTGGGCTCGGTGGCTCAGCCTGTAATCCCAGCACTTTGGGAGGCTGAGGTGATCGGATTGCCTGAGCTTGTAGGTTCGAGACTCACCTGGGCAACTTGGCGAGCCCTCATCTCTACAATAAGTCAAAATTAGTCGGGCGTGGTAGCGCACGCCTATAATTCCAGCTACTTGGAAGGTTGAGACGGAAGGATCGCCGGGGCCCAGCAGGTCGAGGCTGCGGTGGCCGGGAGCGTGCCACTGCACTCCAGTCTGGGCGACAGAGTAAGACTCCAACTCAAAAAAAAAAAAAAAGAGTGAACCCTAACATAAACTTTGGACTTTAGCTAATAATAATGGATCAATACTGACTCATCAATTAGGACAAATGTACCCCTCTAATATAGGATGCTAATAACTGTGGAAACAGGAGGGGGCAGAGTATAAGGAAATTCTCTGTACTTTCCACTTGGTTTTTCTGTAAACCTGAAACCTCTAAAAATAAAAGTCTGTTAATTTTTAAAAGTTCATTGATATGGTTCAGGTTCCACGTTCCAATGAAGAAGCTGACTTGTTGAGTTTTGATGTGTTATTAAAGAAAAACATCCATAATTATCTGGAGAGGCTCATTTTATGCTCCTGTCATCTCCAACTACATATCATGTACTTTGACCAAGTCAACATATCGTAAAGGTTGACTGTGGAAACAGATATGTGATTGTGGAAACAGATATATCGTAAGGGTTGACTGTGGAAACAGTTGTCTTCTGCTAAGCCAGGCACTAAGGAGATTTGCAAAAATGTAAAACACTGCCACTCTTCTCACCTTTTTAATTTGAAAATATAGCCATTTGTCATAAAACTTCTTTATGTTTGCATGTAATGGACTCCCTGTTTTTATTTTTAAACAAATTAGGAAACATGTATTTAAAATATTTTCTTTAGTTTTAATTTCTTAAAAAAAAATTATTTAGAGAAAGGGTTTCATTACATTGCCCAGACTGGCCTTCAACTCCTGAGCTCAAGTGATCCTTCCACCTCAGCCTCCAGAGCAGATGGCATCACAGGCACATGCCACCATGCTTGTCTATACCTTCAATTTCTAGTAGGATAAATATTAATAGATATAACCCACATAAACAAAGGATTGTTGGGGTTCTCAATGATTTTTAAAAGGATAAACATGTCCTGATGTCATAACGGTTGAGAACCACTGTTTCAGGACAAAGCCAGGTCAGGTTCTGTCCATAGTCCTGGGATACTTCCCCAAACTAGCTGTGCCTTTTGGCCTGACCGCCACCATTCTCAGTCATGGCTCCTTGGGGTTGTTCCTGCCCCTGCTAATATCAGGGCGTGGGTCTGGAGACTTGGCACTTTGCCTATGTCCTCCTCAGCCCACTCTGCCCAGTACAGGGGTAAAAGTAGGGACAGGAGAGTCTTAGACAGTGAGCCCTGGGAAGGACCAGAGTGGCACTGGTTGCATCAGAGGACGACTTAGTCCCAGGCCACCCCCTACAACTAAGAATACACCAACCAACCCTCAGCTGGGCCAGAGGAGCCTCCCTACGCCTCACCAGGAACTTGGCAGGCTGGTTGTTCTTGGCGTACTTGTAGAGCCGGCGAAGCTGCTTCGCTTCCAGTTCCGAGAAGAGGGAAGCAAATCGCCAGAGCCTCCTGTGGGAGAAGAGATCAGAGGCTGAGGGAGACAGAGCACAGCCCTTTCTCCCTCTGGCATTTGTCTTGGCCCAGGACCCATCTGGGGGAGATGCTGCTCCCCTGGTTTCCAGTTGGGGGGATGGCAAGGTGGAATTTGCCAGAACCTGAAGATCCTGTCCTGGTGAGGCACACCTGCACACGGTAGTTGTTCAATCTGAGCCAGGTGTGATCGATTGGGGCTGCCCTAAGTGACTAGGGGGACCCTGTTCTCACCACTGCCTCTGTCTCCTCCAGGATCCTGACTCCTCCACATAAAGATGAAGGACTTGGGGGTCTTGACTAAGATGTGACCTTGACCAGAGAGGGGCTGGCCCAGGATGTGGGGAGAAGGGCAAGGAGGCTGCCATACTTCCTCCAGTGTTTGATTTCCCAGGCTTGGCAATGATGCTGCAGAAAGGTGTTGATGTGGTCCCCTAGGACCACAAGGCTCTGCTTCATGTACATTAGCTGCTTCTTCTGGGGAAGGTCCTTGGGCAGGTGCAACTTTCTCAGGAACTTCTTCAGCGGTCTTAGATATTCTTTACACTGAGGAGGCAAGAGGTGAGGTGAGGAGCCATGGGAGAAAAGAAGAGGCAGACGGGCAGCCCCCAGCATCCAGCAGATTGGCCTGGCTGCAGTCTCTATGGGCCCAGGAGGTGTTGTGTGTTCAGTGAGGTGGCTCCAGTGGTCCCTTCATCCTACTTCCTTCCCAAGAATGCATCAAGTGGGTCTGAGGCCCATCAATTCCTGACCCAGGCCTCCTGACCCCTGGAGAGCAAAGAGCAGGGTTCCAGGCTAACTCCTTACTCACGATTTTGAAGATGTCCCGCCTCAGGCCCTTGGCATGGCACACAAGTGAGTCTCTGGCAGGGATGATGCTAGAACTCCTCTCTAAGCAGGGCGCATTTGCCACCTGGGAGGAAGCAGGGGGCCATCAGCTCGGGGATAGGGCCATTGCTCCTGAGGGCAGTGCTGAGCAAGCACTGGCCCAAATGGCAGCCAAAGCCCTTCTCTGTTGTCCCCATGACCTCTTTCTTGAACTGGAGCTGATATGAGTGAGTCCTGGGCAGAGAAAATTCCCTCTAAAAATCTGTGTTTAAAACCTAGAATGTCCTATCTATTTCTTTTATCATAGTCACAACGTATTATACTGGGTAACTTTGCAAAGCACTTGGTAAACATTAACTTATTTTATTCTGCCTCAGATTCAGAGAGGTTAGATATCATTATCCCTGGTTATAGATGAGAACACTGAGGCGTCATGATGTGAGTAGCTCCTTGGGATAATGAGCAAGGGGTTCTTGGATTCACCCATTCAGCAAATGTTGACTGACTGCCTGAGTCCCAGGCCCATCTCTTGACATCCTGTTAGTATCACACCACGCATCTCATGGGCACTCAGAACAAAATGGATGATAGTTATGACGAGAAAGAACTTTGAAGCCAAAGTGGAGCAAAGGAAGCTGAAAATTAGTGGAGACAGAGTGCCCTCAATAATACTAATACTAGAAGTCAGAACACAGATTAGATTGACATGACTGGATTTGATACCTTTCAAATGCTTCTCAGAAAAGTATGAATTCCTGTCAGATGTGGTGGTTCACACCTGTAATCCCAGCACTTTGGGAGGTGGAGGCAAGAGGACTGCCTGAATCCGGGGGTTCGACCAGCCTGGGCAACTTGGCAAGTCCTCGTCTCTACAATAAATAAAAAAATTAGCCAGGTGTGGTAGCATGTGCCTGCAGTTTCAGCTACTTGGAAAGGCTAATGTGGAAGGATCGCCTGAACCCAGCAGGTCAAGGCTGTGGTGGCCATGAGTGTGCCACTACACTCCAGTCTGGGCAACAGAGTGAGACTCTAACTCAAAAAAAGAAAGAAAGAAAGAAAGTATGAATTTCTGTCTGTGAACAAGAGGAACAAGGAAGATCCAAGCCCAGACCACACTGAAGGGAAAGACCAGGGGACAGGGAGGGGAGTAGATGGACAGGATGGGACACAGACACCTCTAGGCTCTATAAACACAGCATACACACACACACACACGCATACACACCACACAATCACATATACACACATGTGCACCCGCCCTTGAGTCTTCACGACCAACTGTGAGACATGACCCCTTCCCATCATCTGCCCGGAACACCTGTCTTTCATAAACATCTGGATGAATGAAGGTTCTCTTGCTCTTTAGGCCTCTTGCTAACCCATCATTCCTTCATCTCGTCTTTCTCGAACTTCATGTTCTCTGTTTCCCAGAACCAGACCCTCAGGGCCCTCCTTCCCTCCTTTTCTTACATCCCCAGGTCCCCATCACCTTCTCTAGTGACTTATCCCCTTCACCCCCTTGCCCATCTGAGGCCTCCATCTCAGCAGGCTCCAGGGTGACACTTCTCACGTCCCCTCTGGCTTCTGACCACCTGCTTCTGGGACCTGAGTGTCTCAGGGAGTGGGCAGGTTGACTCCAGAACTCGGAGCAAAACCATGGCAACTGCCAACACAGGGCCCGGCACCCCTCCCCCTCCCTGCGTTCATTCCTAGGGGTGGCCATCAGCCCTCCCCTCCAACTGGGACTTGGTCTAAGGAATGGAGCAAGGTGTGCCAGGCAGAGCCAGGATTCTGGCAGAGCCCACAACTGCCCGGGAGGGACTGGCACTCTTTCCCAAGAGTTTGGTCAGATGCTGTTGACTTTGAACCCGGGTAAGGCTTTTGCAGTCGTTTTCCCGTGTGTACACCGCTCCTGCCGTCTCAGTTATACCCAGGGGCTCCCTGAGAGAGAGGAGCGGGGTCTGTGACATTCTTTTCCGTATTTGGGACACAGGACTAGAGGATGCGCCGGAAGAGAGAATGGAATACAGCAATCTCGACCGAGGCTCATCTTTCTGATCCGTGCCCCTGTTGCCTCCAGGAAGTTAAAGCAAGCGTGTTGGGTGTTCTTTGGGGGGGGGGTACTGTTTTACACGGGGTGTACAAACATACCAGCCACAGTGTATTATCCCATTAACCCCACAACAACCTCCGCTGGAGCAGGGGCCACTGGTGACCCCATTTCACAGAAGAGCAGCCGAGACGCACCGAGGTCCTGTGACTGGCGTCGGGTCTGCAGCCACGGCGCGGGGCGCAGGGGCCCAGCGGGGGCACGACCGCGCTGGCTCTTCCCAGCGGCCGGCGGTCGGGGGCCCCCGAGGAAGGCGGAAGTGCGGTCGGCGGGGTTTCGGGGTCCCGTTAGCCCGCCTGGCGGGAGGCGCCCGTGGAGTTTCGTGCGGGCTGTGGCCGCCGCGCCCCCTGGCGTCCCTCCGCAGCGCACGGCGGGCACCGGCGATGAGAAGGACGTCGCAGCCACAGTTGGCTCGCCTAAGCCACCTCTTCCTCCCTGGAACTCTGAATCCCCTCTCCTGGACCTTCCTCTGTGTCCTCTGGGCCCGGGGGCCCGTGTTCCCCACCCAGTTTGATTCTGTCCTCCCCTTGCCTGCGCGGGTCCCGGGTCTGACCGCCGGCGGCCAACAGGGCCAGGGATGGGACCGGCCGGGCGGTGGTCCCAGGCCCCCCTTTCGCCATCTAGCGGCGGTACAGGCACATTACAGGGACGTCGTGGCTCCAGGCTGCTTTGGGTGGGTGGATGGGCGGTCCCGGGATTTGGAAGAGTTCCCTTCGTGTCCCGAAATGCTTTTCAACCTGTTCTCTGTGCCATCACGTTTAACAAATGTCTTTGATTTGTTTGAGGAGGAATAAACGTTCCCACTTCTCTGCCTCCAAACCGGAAAGTCTGTTTTCTGAGTGTTAATTCAGGATCACTTTACAGTATCAAAAGGGATAATTATGTTGGCCAGAGCAAGGGGAAAGGAGTCTTCATACATACTTCTTTGGGGAGTGGTCATTGGTAAACAATGTATTTCAAAAGTTTACATGTGTATTTTCTTTGATCCACCAATTCTACTAGGAATTAGTCCCGAGGAGAGAAGATGATGAGAACTGTTACAATAATGACTATTTGAGACCAGCCTGGGCAACACAGGGAGATCTCATCTCTACAAAAAAAAATTTTTTTAAGTTAGCCCAGCGTGGTGGCATGCTCCTGTATTCCCAACTGCTCCGGAGGCTGCGACAGAAGAATCTCCTGAGCCCAGAAGGTGGAGGCTGCCGTGAACCATGATCCTGCCGTTGCACTGCAGCCTGGGTGACGAAGACTCCGACTCAAAAAAAAAAAAATAGTGACAACTTGGAAACAACTGAAGCATCATCAGTAGGATAAATAAGTTGTGTCGTATTCATAAAAGCATTAAAATTGCTATTAGGCCGGGCGTGGTGGCTCATGCCTGTAATCCCAGCACTTTGGGAAGCTGAAGAGGGAGGATTGCTTAAACCCAGAAGTTTGAGACCAGCCTAGGGAACACAGTGAGACTTCATCTCTACAAAAAAAATTTAATTAAAAAATGCTACTATGTTTATTTATTGACATGGAAAACAGGAAGTAAAACAGCATGTATGGTATGATCCCATTTTTGTAAGTATGTATTAATATATGCATAGAAAAAATCTTGAAGGTTACACTTCAAAATATTAAAGATGACTTTTCATTTTTTTGTATATTGTCTACATTTTTAAAAAGTAATAAATAGACTTACTTTTATAGTCAGAAAAGAATCTTTTTTTAAGAAAATCTACTCATAAGGACTAAATCATGTCATTAAAAACATTATGCCGGGTTCAGTGGCTCAGCCTGTAATCCTGCGCCTTTGGGAGGCTGAGGTGAGTGGATTGCCTGAGCCCGCGGGTT
>NW_007072182.1:112456-141332 GCF_000164805.1 Carlito syrichta
GGGCAACTTGGTGAGACTTCATCTCTACAATAAATCAAAATGAGCCGGGCGTGGTAGCGCACGCCTGTAATTCCAGCTACTTAGAAGGCTGAGGCAGAAGGATCTCCAGAGCTCAGCAGGAGAGGCTGTGGTGGCGGGGAGCAGCCACTGCACTCCAGTCTGGGTGACAGAGTGAGGCTCCAACTCAAAAAAAAAAACAGCATTATGTATCGCTAAGTTTTTTTTTTTTTTTTTAATTTTTTGAATTGTAGTCTCACTCTGTCACCCAGGCTGGAGTGCAGTGGCACACTCACGGCCAGCCCAGCATCAATCTGCTGGACTCAAGCAATCCATCAATTTTTTGATTTATTGTAAAAATGAGGCCTCGCCAACTTGCCCAGGTTGTTCTCGAAACTGTGGGCTCGGGCAATCCCCTCATCTTGGCCTCCCAAAGTGCTGGAATTACAGGCTTAAGCCACTGTGTCTGGCCATTGCTAAGTTTAAAAACAACACAATTCTAAGAACATGCAGTAGAATAAAACAAGAAAAAAATTAAAACAAAAACAGAACACAACAACTCATAAGTGGACACAAATATTGACCAAGACTGGAAGAAAATATAGTAAAAAAAAAACCAAGGATTTGAATATATATGTAAATATATAACTACACAAATATATGTGTATGTGTCCCCAAATATCTACAATTCAGAAGGGGAAGATAAATGTTAGAATACCAAAACTTAACTGTCCCTGCCATCCCCTCTCCCTGTTTCATACTACTTTTCCCTCCCAGAGCCTCCAATAAACCCTAGACTATGGATGGCTGCCCTATTCCCATAATGGTTTATTGTCAGCCTTGTGGTGTAGCCTGAAGAAACAATTGAACCTAACAGCAGCCAGGAATAATGGCTCAACACACAACATTTGTACAACATCAAATAAGACAAAACAAAAATCCATTGCCTTTAAAATTCAATTGGTCAGCATAAAATAACTCTATAGGGCAAGTCAACTCATTCAGCAAAGTTATCCCCACCCCATTCCCTTCATTTATCAAAACAGCAATAATTAGTACCATGTACTTTAGGCATCTGGCAGGTGGGGGCGGTGGGGGCTGTTGGTTTGTCTATTCTGTACTTTATGCAGGCTAGCAAGCTCCTTGATGGCAGAGACCAGTTTCATAATCATCATGCTTCATCTCCATCCCCGAGTATACAAGATAGAGAGCGTGACATTCTTGTATGTCCTGAATTAAGTGAACACTACCTAAGACTCTAGCATCTACTGCTTACATTTCCCTCATAGAGCTGAAGGTTTGCCCATCTCTCTCTCCAGGTTAAACAGTGACACAGAAATTGTCTGTTTCCCTAAAGAACTCTCCTCTATCCCTTTTCTCAGGGTATCTTAGAATTGCCAAAAGAGGCCCCTTAATCTTGCTCCAGATTATCCAATTAGAATTGTATAAAGACTACAAGAAGAGGAATTCCTGGCATAGCTGAAGTGCTGAGTCTGCAGAGCATGACAGCTCCCAGCAGAAGGTCCCTACTCCGAGACCACCAGGATTTGAATCACTGCCCAAAGTCAGAGTCCCTTAATGGTATCCAAGAATCAACAAGCCCTTGAAACTCTTCTATTCAGCCAGTTGTATGTGAAGACTCATTAAAGAGGTCTTTAGCCTCATGGTTGTTAGAAACCAATGATCTAACAGGTCTAACATAACAACTGATGCCTGGTGGGGTGTGGCATAAAACTGGTAGATTCTTTGGTTCAACCCTAAAATGAATTTTAGAGTGGCCAGCAAAGTTTTAAAATAAAGTTTATTGGTCCATGAGTTCCCGAGTAAAGCCCATGTCTCACCTCTAAAAAACAAAAACAAAAACAAACCCACCGAAGTTTATTAAAGAAAAGAGGGGAAAGATAGCTGGCATAGGCAAGAGAAACTGCGCTTTTTGCTTTTGACAGTAGGCCTGATATACCTTCACAGTGATTGATATGCTAAGGAAGTTGGAGCCCAGGTAACCTGGAGAGATTGATATCTCTCCACCTCTGATGGGTGGAGGGGTGGGCTTATTATTATGTTTGTGGTCTTTGGATTCCTGGTCTGAGAACCACCTTAATGGAATTTTCCTTTGGTGAGCTGAGGAGGTGAGGTAGACTGGGCATCCATACTGAATCCACATTCCAGCCCGCAGGGCCGTTCAGACTGCGACAGGATGTCTGGACGTTTTCAAAACTCAAGAAATATATCTATCCATGTCTAACCTGTACTAGCTACCCTGCCTCAGAACCACTACTTCTTCTCAGCAGTGATTTTTGGGGGTTAGAGGTCTACAAGGCATGGAAGCCTGAAAATAGAGGCACTGTGAGAAACACCAGAAACAGGGTCAATATTGAGAGAAAAACGGTAGAGGAAGAAGGCAATGGGGATTAAAGCCTAACACTATTGGGCTGATGCATAAGTGCATAGCATTTTTGGCTTGCCTGTAGAAAGCAAATGTCGCGGGTGGTTGACTGGTCACAATTCATCACGTTTGCCGATTCTCTGGTTGACTGACGTGGATCATCGTGGATTAAAGTGTTTAAACGCTCTTCATCAAAGCCCAGTGGTCTTCCTGAACCCACGTTCAGGTCCTGTTTGAAATGACAAAACCACTTTCTTGCTGTACTTTCCCCGATGGCTTTCTCCCAAGACACGGCACAAATGTTTTGAGCCACCTTTGCTGCCTTTACTCTGTTAAACTCAAACAGGAGACTATATCAGAAGTGTTTGCTTTTTCCGACTTGACATTCCATTCCATTTGTGAGCCCATAAATAGCACTCACTTTCTTCAAATCTGCAAAATGCAAGGCATACTCACAAGCACAGCATTGTCACTCCAAATGACAAACAATAAACAATCTCCCAACACCTCAGCATCATCATGCTGAAAGCAAACACTATGAACTTATGCATCAATCTAATATATTCCAGGCCCAATCCAAAGAATCAGGGAGTAAACAGAAGGCCAGTAAGATTCTTGACCACAAACAGTGAAGCTGAAATACTGTGTCCCCAGCCAGCAGCTTCCTTCCAGCCCTCGCAGTGGACAGGAATTTTCTCCCGTGCTAGTATAAAGCATCAGGGTCTGTCAAGCAGGCTGTACTTGGAAGACCTTTCCCTCCCCCGCTAGCAAGCTGAAGACACATCTCTGCACACAAGGTCATAAGCATCTCTCCAATTCCTGCTCCTCCCAGAATAGTTCTCAAAAATATTTTGTGCTTTCTTCCTCACTCTTATCTGATATTTCCATTTAATAGCACCCTGGTTTGATTTCACTTTTTTTTGGTAGCAATGTTTTAATTTGGGCTTCATGTACACTAAAAATATCTTGTCAGGATATCAAAATAACACTGCAGAATGGCAACCTCAGAATTTTAGAGCATACTTCTAAATAGTCTAATGATATGCAAGTGTCTGTGATCATGTCAAATTACTGGGCCTAATGACTTCCACTCGGCTCTTTCTGGAAGGTTTTCTTTGCTAAGCTGGAATTCAGGAGATGAGCAGGAGAGAATTGCAGAGTCAATGAATGTGGAGTTGGGAATAAATTTGGAGACCAAAAGAATGCCTCAAATTTTGCAGCAATTTTTTCCTCGAGGACTCTCTCTGACCTCCTCTCTTCCAGGGCACGTATTTGTACCCCTCTCTCTTCAGACTCAGATTTGGTGGTATGAAGGTTAATAGCAGAGTTTTTCAGGCCGAGAAAAATGATCTTGCTTTAGATTTTCAAAATCAGAATCTCCCAAGAGGCCCTGGGAATCTGTATATTAATAAATACCCCAGGTGATGTTTATCATTAGGCTAGTTTGAAAAATACTGGTGTGGTGAGCTTGAATGCCAAGTTGTCCCTTGTATGGGTCTAGTTGGGTAAATTCCAAACTTTCCAATATTATGCTAGGCCAGTTCTAATATGTTCATCAGAACTGATTATTAAATTTTCAGCAATTTTTTCAGCTGTTTGATAATCACAGGCATCATTAAATATTAAATGATAATGAATACAAGAACCCAAATACTTGTACACCAAAGTTCATAACAGCATTGTTTGAACTAGCCCCAAAGTGGAAATAACCCAGTACCTTTAGACAAATGAGTGGTTAAACAAAATGTGATATACACTTGCAATGGAATATTATTCAGCTATAAAAATGAATAAAATTTTGATACATATCACAACATAGATGAATCTTAAAAACATGATGCTCAGCGAAATAAGCCAGATGTGAATGAACAAATATAATATGATTCCATTTATATGAAGTATCTAAAATAGGCAAATTCCTAGAGACAGAAAATAGCATAGATACTAGCGGTCAGTGACTCACACCTGTAATCCCAGCAGCTCAGGAAGTGGAGGCATGAAGATGGGTTGAGCTCAGGAGACCAAGACCAACCAGGGCAAGAAAGTGAGACTCTTTCTCTTAAAAAGTAAATAAATAAGCCGGGCTCGGTGGCTCAGCCTGTAATCCCACGCCTTGGGAGGCTGAGGTGAGTGGATTGCCTGAGCCCGCGGGTTCGAGACCCGCCTGGGCAACTTGACAATAAATCAAAAATGAGCCGGGCGTGGCAGCGTGTGCCTGTAGTTCCGGCTACTTGGAAGGCTGAGGTGGAAGGATTGCTGGAGCCCAGCAAGTCTAGGCTGCGGTGGCCAGGAGCAGCCACTGCACTCCAGTCTGGGTGACAGAGACTCCAACTCAAAAAAAAAAAAAAAAAAAGTAAATAAATAAAAAGTAAAACTTGCTGGGTATGGTGACTCACACTTGTAATCCCAGCACTTTGGGAGGCGAAGGTGAGAAGATTGCCTGAGCCCAGAGGTTCCAGACAAACCTCGGCAACTTGGTGAGACCTTTTCTCTACAATAAATCAAAAAATTTTAAAAATTAGCCAGGCATGGTGGCACAAGCCTGTAGTTTCAGCTATTTGGCTTAGGAGGAAGGATCACCTGAACTCAGCAGGTCGAGGCTGCAGTAACCGTAATGTGATCACACCACTGCACTCCAGCCTGGGCAACAGAGTGAGACTCTAATTCAACAACAACAAAAAAAGGTAAAACTTAAAAAAAAATTTTTTTTAAGATAGTAGAATAATAGTTATTAGGGTCTTGGGAGAGGGAGGAAAAGGTACAGAGTTTCTTTTTGGGGTGATTAAAAGTTCTGAAAATAATTGGTGGTGATTAGTCATTGTGAATGTACTTAATGCCACTGAATTATATACTTTAAAAATGGTAAAATATTAAATTTTAGGCTGGACATGGTGGCTCATGCCTGTAATCCCAGCACTTTGGGAGGCTGAGGCAAGAGGATTGCCTGAGACCAGGGGTTCAAGACCAGTCTGGGCAATTTGGCGAGACTTCATCTCTACAATAAATCAAAAAATTAGCCAGGCATGGTGGTGTGCATCTGTAGTCCCAGCTACTTGGAAGACTGAGGAGGAAGGATCACCTGTGCTCAGCAGGTCGAGGTTGCAGTGGCTGTGAGCGTGCCACTGCACCTCTAGTCTGGGTGACAGAGTGAGACTCCAACTCCTAAAAAATAAAAGTAAATTTTATTTTATGTCTATTTTACAATTAATAAGTTGAAGTCTATTGAAAATTAAAGTTTACAGTAAAATAAATTATATTGTAAACAAAGTAATAAATACTCAACACTTCTGAGTTATCTTTCTACATTTTACAATGATCTTTGCTCTTGCAGTGTGTCTTTTGTATCTGTAGGGTGGAAATGGTATTCATGGAGTGCTACTGAGTGGCTCCTCCCAACTCTGTATTCAGTGTCACCTGCAGTGCTACATGTTGGCTGTAGCGGGAGTATTTACACAACAGAAATTAAAACCAGTACAAATCAGGGTTCCTTCTTCCCCGTTGAGCTGGTTGTTAGGCATTCACCCGCACACCACTGTCTCTGAGCCACAATTTTGTCAGTAGTAAAAGTACCTCACAGAGTTTCTCTGTGGATTAAATAAGATAGTTTAGGTAACAGAATATCAATGTGCTTGTCACATGGTAAGTGTTTGGTTAGCATTTTATCCCTTTTACTAGAGCCCATGAGCTCTTTGAGAGAGAATCTTGCTTAAATTAACTATAGTCTTCAAGTCTCTTTTACAAGGGCTCAGTAAAGTTTGTTGAATAAGTTTTAAGGAGCTGAGGACCAGGTGTGGTGGCTCCTGCCAGTAATCTCAGTACTTTGGGAGGCGGAGGTGAGAGGATTGGCTGAGCCTAGGAGTTGGAGACCAACCTGAACAACTTGGTGAGACTTCATTCCTACAATTAAGACAAAATAGCCAGGCGTGGTGGTGCACGCCTGTAGTTCCAGCTACTTGGAAGGCTGAGGTGGAAGAATTGCCTAAGCCCAGCAGGTCGAGACTGTGGTGGTATGAGCATGCCACTGTACTCTAGCTTGGTTGACAGAGTGAGATTCCAACTCAAAAAAAAAAAAAGAAGCTGAGGGATTCCATTATCTTTACATGTTCAGAGCTATGTGATTTTCCATTGTTTAGTCTGTGAGTATTAAAAAATTTTGGCTTATTCCTATAATTCAGAGTGTTAGACTTTGAGAGGATAGTCTTTTTGGACTCTAGCTTAAATTAGGAATGTTCTGGGTAAATACCTCTTATCTCCATTAAAAACTAAGGCCATTTTAGTGTCAAATTACCCTTCTCTCTTATGCTCTTGATTATGCCCATCAAAATCTGAGCTATCCAACAAATAGAGAACGGAAGGAGTAACTTTACACCAAAGAAGCCCATGCTACATTAACTGAGTGATGAAGGTTAACATTCCTGATGATGCCACGGGAATATCATGTACCCTAAGATACAATGTGATGAGGACACTTCATCTCTGCAGCCGTGCTTTAAAAAAACCCAGAACCCTGATCTAATCATGAGGAAAGCATTAGATAAACTCAGATTTGAGGACATTCTACAGATCTCTGGGCAGTACTACTTAAAACTGTCAAGGAAAACAAGGAAAGAACAAGAAACGGCCAGGCTTGGTGGCTCAGCCTGTAATCTCAGCACTTTGGGAGGCCAAGGTGAGTGGATTGCCTGAACCTACGGGTTTGAGACCTGCCCGGGCAAATTGGCAAGACCTCGTCTCTACAATAAGTCAAAAATAAGCCGAGCGTGGTAGCACACGCCTGTAGTTCCGGCTACTTGGAAGGCTAAGACAGAAGGCTGAGGCAGAAGGATCGCCGGAGCCCAGCAGGTCGCGGCTGTGGCAGCCGGGAGCATGCCACTGCACTCCAGTCTGGGCAACAGAGTGAGACTCCGACTCAAAAAAAAAAAAAAAAAAACAAGAAGAAACTGTCAGAGAAGACTGGCAAGGTAACTAACTGCAAGGTAGTACCCTGAATTGAATCCTGGAACATAAAGTGAACGTTAATGAAAAAACTGGTGAAATCCAGATAAAGTCTGGAGTTAATAATTTACCAGTGTATTTCTAGCTTTGACAAATGTACCATGGTACTAAAAAATGTTAACAATGGGGGAAATTGAGTAAGAGTATGTAGGAACTCTCCATACAATCTTTGCAACTTTTCTGTAAATCTAAAATTATTTCAAAATAAAGGGCTATTTTTTAAAAAATCTGAGTTACATGGTCTTTAGTATGACAAAGGGAGTCAACACATCCTACATTCTGAGCTTTTCTAAGAGAATATTGTTGTATATGTTTATTTGTGCCACATGGCAGAGTATGTTTCAAGAAATCTTCATTGAGCATGTTTCAAGGAATCCCCATTGGCAAAGAAACAACACCTTTTTTCTAGGAACTGTTAGTCTATCAAAAAAGGCACACATTCAGGAACCTGGACCCAGGAAAGACATTCTCCCTTAAGTTCCTTACGTGAGACCAAACCTGGCTCCCTTTCTAGCCCATGGATGCTCCATCTGTGCATTAGACATGTGTTGAGGTTTTAGCACAGCTCTGTGCAGAACTATGTCCTGGGTGTAAGGATGGAAAAAGAGATACAAGGAAAAGAGACACGCATGTTCCACTCAGAAGGAGTTTATAATCAGTGGGAAGTATCATAATCACATATAAATCCATTATGATGGCACAAGTGAGTGACATCTCTGTAAGTACAAAGTCCCCATGCTTCAGGTAAAATCCAAAGGGCTGGGAGAAGCAGAGCATAGAGGTTGAGAGTTGTTAGGCAGGAATAAATTCCTAAAATGAATAATTTGTAGGCCCAATTTGATGGATTGGCAAGGAGGGATTAGCAATTCTCTTGATGGAATGAATGGCATGGGCAAAGTCATGGTCGAGATGTGGAATAAAGGAAGACTTGTGTGGAGGAAAGAGATCATATTAGCTTCCCTGAAAAGGAGAATCCAGGTTAGAGAAAAGATGAGAATGTCAAGGAAGGGAGCCCCCTAAGTCAGGGGCAGCATCTCTAATATCATCTACAGGTAGAGAAGTGAGTCACGTGGGTTAGAAAAGAGTGATGGGCTAGGGAAAAGGAAGGGGAAGACAAAAGGAAGGGAGAGGGAGAGCTCACACAGGGTATGGCAAAGTGAGGTGTTTAGGGGCAGAGTTTCTCCACCCATTGGGTTAAAGAAAAGCAACTCCTCACTGGGGAAGGAGAGTCAGGCTTTGTGCGTGAGCCTGTGTGCCAGCTGGACTCTGAAGATATAAAAGTGAGTGAAACAGGTTGTCTCTGCCCTTGGGGCACTTACTGCCTAAGGGGAGAAAACGCATCAATAAGCAATCCCAGAAAGGTGTAATTATAGTGACAAGTTGTGATGTCAGATGTCATGAGAGCTGTAACAAGGGTAGCTGCTGACTAAGAAATGTGTAGATTGCTAGTTTCCTAGGGTCACCTGACGCTGGAAGGGGGAAATTCTTAATAAGGGATAAGTCTAGGTGATCAAATATCCTGGAAGAAACTTATCTTACACGGCAATAACTATTTAAGTATATACATTTGTTTCATGGAATATATTTTCAGTTTTAAAAAATAAACTTTGGCTGATCATGCCTGTAATCCCAGCATTTTGAGAGGTGGAAGCAGGAGGATTGCTTGAGCCCAAGAATTTGAGACCAGCCTAGGCAACATAGTGGGACTTCATCTCTATAACAAATTTAAAATTAGCAGGGTGTGGCAGTGCACACCTGTAGTCCCATATCCTCAGGAGGCTGAGGCAGAAGGATTGACTGAGCCCAGGAGGTTGAGGCTGCAGTGACCAGTGATCATACCACTGCACTCCAGCCTGGGCTACAGAGTGAGACACCAACTCAAAAACAAACAAACTTCATTGAGATAAATGTTATATAAATTATCATTGCATTTTAGGCCAGGTGTGGTGGCTCACACCATAATCCTAGTGCTTTGGGAGGTTGAGTCAGGAGGATCACTTTAGGTCAGAAATTTGAGACCAGCCTGGGCAGCATAGCAAGACCCTGTCTCTAAAATAAAAATAAAAATTAGCCAGGTATGGTAGTTTGCACCTGTATTCCTAGCTGTTTGAGAGGCTGAAGCAGGTGGGTTGCTTTAGTCCAAGAGTTTGTGGCTGCAGTGAGCTTTGATCATGCTACTGCAAGCCAGCCTGGGCAACAGAGTGAGACCCTGTTTCTAAAAAAAGAAAAAAAATTGTAAGAACCCATTTTAAGTGTAAAGTTCAGTGAGTTTTTAACACATACACCCATATGTCTTGTATGATCACAATCGATATATAGAACATTGCCATCCTATACAAAAAGTTCTCTTTTTGGACAACCTTCCCAATCTTCACTTCTCACTCCACACCCCTTTCCCCAATTTCCCCTAGGCCTGGGCAGCCATTGGTCAGCTTCTATCACCCTGGATTAGGTTAATCTTTTCTACAGTTTCATGTGAATATATTATACAGGGTGTACTTTACCCTACCTGACTTCTTGTGCTCAGCTTAACGTATTTGAGATTCATCCATGTTGTTGTATGTTTATTCTTTGTTTTTGCTGAGTTGTATTCCATTGTATATCAGTTTTTTTTTAACATATGACTATTCGGTTGTTCCAGCACTATTTATTGAAGAGACTCTTGCATTAATTATCCACTTCTAGAAGACAAATTGTTTTAAACTTAATGACTTACAACAATAATTACTTATTATCTCACACAGTTTCTGTGGGGCAAGAATCCAGCTGTGGCTTAGCTTGGTGATTGGGACTCAATGTTTCTTATGAAACTGCAGTCAAGATGTCAGTCAGGGCTGGAGTCATCTGAAAACTGACCTGGGACTGGAAGATCTACTTTTTTTTTTATTTAATGAGTTGGAGTCTCACTCTGTCACCCAGGTTGGAGTGCAGTGGCACACTCATGGCCATCGCAGCCTGAACCTGCTGAGCCCAGGCGATCCTTCTGCTTCAGCCTTCCAAGTAGCTGGAACTACAGGCATGCACCACCATGCCTGGCTAATTTTTTTGTTTATTGTAGAGATGAGGTCTTGCCAAGTTGTCCAGGTTAGTCTTGAATCCATGGGCTCAGGTCATCCTCTCACCTCAGCATCCCTAAGTGCTGGGATTATAGGCATGGGCCACTGTGCCCCGCTGAAGATCTACTTCTAAGATGGTTTGTTCACATGTCTGGCAACTTAGTGCTGTTAGCAGGAAACTTTAGTTCTTTAAGACCATGACAGTAATGTCAGACTTCTAACCTACAGAACTGTAGGATAATAAATTTGTGTTGTTTTAAGTCAATAAGTTTGTTGTAATTTATTACTGTAGTAGAAAACTAGTACACCATGTCATAAAAAGTATTGTACCTTCTCATATTAGCTTCTTTTTTTCCTCTGTCTCTCTCTTTGATCACTCACTCTGGTGGAAGTCAGCTGCCATGTTGAATTTCAGCTACTGTATTTTTCACCTCTAGAAGTTCCATTTGACTCTTTCTTGTATCTTCTACTTTTTTCCTCAGTAAGTTCATGTTTTCCTTTAAATACCCAAATATAGTTATAATAGCTGTTTTATCATTCTTGTCTAATTCCATCATCTTTGTCATTTCCAGGTCTGTTTCTATTGACTGATTTTTCTCCTAGTTATTTTTTCCCCTGCTTCTTGGCGTAGATAGTAATTTTTTATCAGCTGCTAGGATGTCACATTACTGAATGTCTATATTTTGTAGTCTTCCCTTAAAGAGTACAGGTCTTTGTTTTACCAGGCAGTCAACTTACTTTTGGATTAGTCTGATGTTTTTGAGGTGTGTTTTTAAGCTTTGTTGAACAAGTCCAGAGTATACTTTATTCCAGGGCTAGTTTAGACCTTATAGTAAGGTTGACTTTTCTGCATCTCTCTTGAACATCTTAGGTGGTCTCTGAATTATTTCTACTCTAACTGGTCAGACTTTGGAGGTTTTCCAGCCATGTATGAGCGCTAGGTATTGTTCAGTTACACCTTTTTTATTGTTTTTTGCTCAGCCTCCTGAAATTTAATTCTGTGAGTAGCCACATTAATATTCAGCAAAGACTCAAAACCCTATGCAGATTTTTGGAGCTTTTTGCATACCTTCTTCCTTTTTGGAATTCCGTATAGTAACTTCCAGCTGCCTTAGGTTCTATGAACTCCGATCTCTGTCCTCAAGTCAGTGAGAGTGCCATGTTCTGATTTTATGACCCAGAATGTGCCTCTAGGCAGAAACCAGGGCAATTGTAGAACTCCTTAATTTGTTTTCTTTCTCTCAGTTATGTGGGTTCTGCACTGCCCATTGTCCAACGTCTGAAAACAGTTGTTTTGTATGTTTTGACTAACTGTTTAATAGTGTATAGCAGAAGAATGAATCTGGTCCCTTTTGACTCCATCACGGTCAGAAATAAAAGTCCTTTGTTTCATTGAGTAGCATAAGTCAGTTTTTGAGAAACTGATCAACCTGACAAACGGAGTTTGTAAACCTAAAAGTTCCTCAACTGAGGTGACTGTACTAAAAATAGTGTCAACCTAGGAGACCTTTTTTGGGCAGCCAACAGGTTGTCTGGGTTATATCTCACACCCCAATTTCTTACACAAAATGGTTATTCTTGCTGAGTAAGTGAATTATTGAGTGAACATAATTAAATTTAAACACAGTCTTTCAGGAACCCAAAGAAAGACCTGACTGATCTGCTTTATCCTAAGAATTTACTAACTCCTTGATCTATGAATTAATGGCCAAGAAGTTATCTAATCATACTCATCATGAGAAACAAGGCTAATTTATCAGAGAATGAATGTTCATCATATGTGTGGTGAAAGCTTGTCAATGTTCTCAATAAGGAAAAATAACTCACAAAGTAGTAACATGTTTCAGTTCATTCTTTTCTTTTCTTTTCTTTTTTCTTTTGTGTGTGTGTGTGTGTGTGTGTGTGTGTGTGTGTGTGTGTGTGTGTGTCTCACTCTGTTGCCCAGGCTGGAGTGTAGTGGCATGACCACAGCTCATCTCAGTCTTGACCTACTAGGCTTAAGTGATCCTTCCACCTCAGCCTTCCAAGTAGCTGCAACTACAGGTGCACACTACCACGCCTGGCTAATTTTTTATTTATTGTAGACACAATGTCTTGCCAAGTTGCCCGGGCTGGTCTCGAACTCATGGGGTCAGGCAGTCCCCTCACCTCAGCCTCCCAAAGTGTTGGGATTATGGACTGAGCCATCGAGCCCGGTCAACTTTTTATTTTTATTTTTTGAGTTAAGGTCTCACTCTGTTGTCCAGGCTGACCTGTTGGGCTCAGGCAATCCTTCCACCTCAGCCTTCCAAGTAGCTGGAACAACAGGTGCACACCACCACGCCCAGCTAATTTTTTGATTTATTTTAGAGATGAGTCTTGCCAAGATGGTCTTACCAAGTTGCCCAGGCTGTTCTCAAACTTCTGGGCTCAAGCAATCCTCTTACTTTGCCCTTCCAAAGTGCTGGGATTACAGGCATGAGTCACTGTACCCAGCCAATAATAACATTTTTAAAGCCAGGCACGATGGCTTATACCTGTAATCCCAGTATTTTGGGAGGCCAAGGCAGGAGGATTACTGGAGCCCATGAGTTTGAGACCAGTCTTGGTTACATAGTAAGACCTCATCTCTAGAAAAAATCAAAGAGCTAGCCAGGCATAGTGGCATGTGCCTGTAGTCCCAGTCGAGGGGAGGCTGAGTTGGGAGGATTGCTTGAGCCCAGGAGTTTGAGGCCATGGTGAGCCATGATCATGCCACTGCACTCCAGCATGGGCGACAGAGTGAGACCCTGACTCAAAAAAGATTTTTTAAAAATAATAATAATAACATTTTTAGGATTGCTGTGAGGATTAAGTCATAATGTATGTAAAAAGTCTTAAACTAGTATCTGACATGTATAAGAGCTTAATAAGTGCTGGCAATAATTATTAAGTTATTTAAGAGGATTTGCCCAGAATTGAGATTGGGAATTTATGATTATTTTTTAAAGGATTTGCCTTGATTACATGTCCCTTATAAAATGAACTCTTCATATGTCTTTGGTATGATTTCTAACTTGTAGGTTATAACACTTCCAGTGTAAAATTTCAGAATAATATGTTTTTGTTTATTTATTATGAGGTGAAAGGAGCTTTATTTACTTATTTATTTATTTACTCATTTATTTGAGACAGAGTCTTCCTCTGTCACTCAGGTTGTAGTGCAGTGATGCCACCCCAGCTCACTGCAGCCTCAATCTGGTCTCAAGTGATCCTGGTCTCAAGTGATCCTCCTGCCTCAGCCTCCCAAGTAGCTGAGACTACAGGTAAGCACCACCATCCCACTAATTTTTTTTTTGTTTGTTTGTACAGATAGGGTCTTGCTATGCTATCCAGACTGATCTCAAACTCCTGAACTCGAGGGATTCTCCTACCTCAGTCTCCCTAGTAGCTGGGATTATAGGTATGAGCTACTGTGCTCAGACAGAATACTAAACTTTGAAAGAATAAAATTGTATAACTTATAGTTATGAATAAACTTATTAAATGGCCATCATGCACTTTATAAAGGTACTAACAGTCTCTAAAATGGGACTTTAGTTGTGATTATTCTTTGTTTGCTTGACTCTGTAACTAAAAAGACCTGCCTTCTATTTGTGTCCTTTTTATACTGGAAAGATGAGAAGGTTGTTTCTCAGCAGCCACTATTTTTAGAATTTGTGCTCTGGGAACACAATGATGGTTCTTCAAAGGAGCTAATTCCTATCTCTTTTGTTACAAGGAAGCTGATGTGCACTCTTCTACAATTTCTCTATAAGCCAAAGGAAGCTCCAAGATGCCTTTAGTGTGATAGGTAATTCAAAGACCATTGAAAAGCTGAGCTGAGTTTCAGCTTGGTTAAATCTCCCCTCTCAAAGAGGATTTCTCCTAGAACTAGTTATTGGAGAAAATGAGATGTGTCTTCTTGTAGGCATCTGAGCAAGTGGGGAATTCAAGGGTTTTCCTTCAACCCCCAAAGGTTAACACAAATATAGTCAGGATTTTCCCCTAGAATTAAAAACATCAAAATGTTAATGCTCAGGACCTATTCCATGTGAATTGCATTTTAAAAATTATTTGGAAATAACTTCAAGTTTACAGAAAAGTTGCAAAAGCAAGCATAATATAAGGAACAGTTGCAGCCCATCTCCCTGGCCTCTAGTCCACGCTGCATAGCTCTGCCACCTTCGCCCTCTCTTGCTGCCAAAATGTCAACAGGTGCACCTGCAGGCTCTGCTGCCACTGGCTGTAATCGAAGACTTCACCAGACACAGAATCAAGTAGATGAGGTGGTGGACATAACAAGAGTTAATGTGGATAAAGTGTTAAAAAGAGATCAGAAGCCCTCCGAGTTGGATGACCCTACCGACACGCTGCAGGCAGGAGCTTCCTGATTTGAAACAAGTGCTGCCAAATTGAAGAGAAAATATTGGTGGAAGAATTGCAAGATGTGGGCAAGAGGGATTGCCATTCTGGTTATCATCATCATTGTGTGGATTGTCCCTTCATGAAGAACCAGTGAAACTCAAGCCTACTGTTCAAGAAAGCTTTTCAAGACTTTTAACTTAGAACCTGCTATATTATCAAGCTTACCTACTGTTACATCTAAAGTGATTGGTTTTTGTTCGTTAACGTAAAATTCAATTTCTAGATGTGCCTTTGTTTTTTAATATGCACTTCAGATTAGAAGTATGGTCAGCCCCGTTGCATTTTGCACAGTGCCTTTACAGATTTACATATGGGCTGATGAAGAGGACATCTTAAATTCCAGAGTGCTACAATCTAGATGTACTGTCATTAATTCATTGCTATTGCTCCAAGGTAGTTATCCTTATCATATGGCATTATCTTCAGAACCACATTTGAAACCTTTAGGTAATCAGATTTCTAACCTGTGCCTTCCAGAAAGAACACTATTGTCTAGCACAACTCTGTGACAGTAACAGGCTGTGCCTTATTTTGATACTTTTCTGATTCCCTATGAGAGAACTCCCTACTTTTTGTAAGCACTACTGACTTGCTGTATTTAAAATAAGATGCTGGGAAAGAGTTTTTCTCTTACATGAAATATGAAGATGTTTACTTTTTTGTTATTATGTATTACTTGCTAAAAATATGGTTTTAATCAGAAATAACAACCCCTTTTTAAAAAAATTTTATAGAACTATGGCTACGACCAAAGTTTCTATTTTGCCAAAAAGTTAAATACTGCAAAAATGTCCTTAAATCTGTTCCCGACAGATAACGCAGAAAAGTGCCAAATGGAACGCAAGATGCTCTTCAAAATTAAAATTGTAACATGGTGTGTGAACCCTCTCCATCTTGATTGGCTTCTCTTGCCTTTGAAATACTGTCTGTGGTGTGACTCCCCTTCCAACTCAGCATTTTTTTACATGGGTTTGAGAAGATCTGAGCTGGACTCTGTCTTATACCTGTAGACATAGAGTTTCACCCAGAAGTTTGTAGATGATCAGCTGTGGACCGATACAATTATGTGAGCAACAATTTTGTAGCCTTCAACTAAGACCATCTGTGAACTTGATCATCATCTGGTCCAGATAGGAAGATAAACTAGCTTCTTGGAGTTTGTTTCCTATTTTTATTCATATTTTATTTCCTAAATCAGTTTTCTAAATTATGCTTGCTGTAGGAATTGGTGAGGGGTGAATGACTCTTTTCACAGAGACTAGCTAACCAGAGACATTTGCTTTCTTCAACAGCACAAGATGCTGCTTTGGAAATAGTGTCACCTGAGAGACTTTCATTGTGTACATGAGAAGCTTGACTTCACGATATGTGGCTTAAAGACAGGGGTTCAGTTGTGGATTAAAAACAGGCAAGCAGGCATTGAGGGAGAAACAGACGTCATTGCTCTGTGGCCTATTGTTACTAGAATGTTTGCAAGTTCTTGCTCCTATGCTCTTAGGACTTACAAAGCAACAGCATCTGAGATGCTCCAGGACACGGTTCCATTTCTTTAACTTTTGTTACCCTCACATTGCTGAAATGATTTAATGTTAAAGACGTGCCTTGCAGTGTGGCCAACTGTGAGGAGAAAGCAGGTGTCAGTGTTGGGATAGGAGCCTCCCTCTGCACGGTGTCTCTGGCCCCATCTGACTCTGAAATCTTGGTGCTCTCTCCTTGACCTCAGTGCTCAGTCTCCTGTAACCCATTGGCTCCTGTATTAACCCAGGAATACCTCGCTTGTATTTGTGCATTTAACTGGGAACTTGCCCACTACAATGACCTGAATAAAGTGTTTATAAACATGAAAAAAAAGAACAGTCGTTGCATACCCTTTACTCACATTCACCTGTTAACATTTTGCTCAATTTGCTTTATTATTTGCATTCTCTCTCTTCCCCCTCCTCCTCCTCCAGCCCCTGCTTCTTTCTATATATATGACCTAGCCTCAGGTGTAACACAGTGTCACTTCTGCTGCACTCTATCAGTGAAGCAGTCACAAAGTTCTGCCCAGTCTCAAGGGGTGTAGAAATAATCTCCAGAAATGTATGTGTATCCACAGAATGTATGTGTGAAAAAAATACAGTTTTTTCCCGAAGCATGTAAAAGTAAGTTGCATGCATCATGGCCTCCCACCCCTAATTAAATTCTGTATACTTCCTGAGAACAGGTGTTTAAGTCAAAAGGTACTATGTTGAAGAACCACACCTGAGGAGCTTCAGTCACACCTGCACCTGATCAAGATGATGCAATCTAAACCTCCAGGCCTGAACCTAATGCCATAATGGGGGTTTTGGAGGTAGAGGTGAATGTATCTTGCATGTGAGAAGAAGCTAAAGTGTAACCAGAGAACAGGCTCGACAATAATATTTCTGGAGATTATTTCCCCTTGCCTTAAACCTGGGTAAAACTTTGTGGCTGCTTCAATGACTAGAATGGAGCAGTAGTGACACTGCATGACATCTGGGGCTCAGTCATAGAAAGAGGTGCAGCGTTCCCTTCTCCCAACCCTAGCTCCTTGCTATCCCTTGCTCTCTCTTTCAGGATGCCTATCTTTGGGACCCAGCCACAGTGTTGTGAGGCAGGAGGAGGTACAGCAGGTGCAGCTGTTCTAGCTGGTAGCTCCTGCTCAGGTCTCATCTGACAACCAGCATCAACCCGCAGACATGTGAGTGAGCAGAACTTCAGAGGACTCCAGTCCCTAGCTTTCGAGTCATCGAAGCTGACACTAAATGGAGCAGAGCTTAGCTATTCCCATGGAGCCTTGCCCAAATTGCAGGCTCACAAGCAAAACAAATGTTGGCAGTGTTTTACACTACTAAGTTTTTGCGGTAGTTTCTTGTGCGGCAATGACAACCTAGAATCACATAGACTAGCACAGATACAATCACTTATGTAAGCCAAAGTATATGTACTATATTAGAATGTGATTCTGATGAGTGCTTTAGTATTTTAGATGATTAAGAGGTCAATGAGGGATGTAGTAGTATCAAGGATGGAGAAAATACTGGTCCCTACCACTCTTCCCCTTTTGAGGAGACAACCTCTGGAATGGAAGATCCTTATATTTCTGTGTGCTTTGTTGTTTTTGTTGTTGAGATGATATCTTGCTATGTTGCCATGACTGGTCTTGAACTCCTGGTCTCAAGCAATCCTCCTGCCCGGGTCTCCCAAAGTGCTGGGATTACAGGTGTGAGGCACTGGTCCCAGTCTATATTAGTGTTTGACCAATGCAAGATTGGTTGCAGTTAATAAATGCACACAGTGACCTATTACCTAGGATTTCACTTTGTCCACTTTTGTTTGTTTCCATTTCCACAGAAACTAGAAGACTTGGGATAAATTAGCAGCCTTCTCCAGAAAAGCTGCCCATGAAGCTAGTACATGGTCTGAGCTACTAATTAGGGAGAGTTTGTCTCAGTGGGGGAAATCTGAACCCCTCTGTGGATTTTCTGGGGACAATCTTTGTATCTACTAGCTACTCTCTTAGTTTTTTTGTTTTTGTTTTTGATACAGGGTCTCATTCTGTTGCCCGAGTTAGAGTACAGTGATTATCATAGCTAACTGTAACCTTGAACTCCTGGCCTCAAGCAATTCTCTTGCCTCCTGAGTAAGTGGTACTACAGGCATGTGCCACTATGCCTGATTACTTTTTTTTTTGGTAGATATAGGGTCTCACTATGTTGCTCAGGCTGGTCTGGAACTCCTGGCCCAAAGCCATCTTCCCACTTTGGCCTTCCAAAGTATTGGTATTACAGGTGTGAGCCACTATGCCTGAACTTCCCTTAGATTTTTGAATGAATCGATTGGGTTGCTAATAGTATCTACTAATGTACACAGAAGTTTGAGCCCCAACAATCTCTTCTGAGTGACATCCAGGCAGAGAGCTACTTCCAACTTAAGTATCATACTTTAACCTAAGTCATTTTTTTTTTTTGAGTTGGAGTCTCACTCTGTCGCCCAGACTGGAGTGCAGTGGCCACTCCTGGCCACCGCAGCCTCGACCTGCTGGGCTCCGGTGATCCTTCTGCCTCAGCCTTCCGAGTAGCCGGAATTACAAGCATGCGCTACCACACCCAGCTAATTTTTTGATTCATTGTAGAGATGAGGTCTCGCTGCCCAGGCGGGTCTCGAACCCGCGGGCTCAGGCAATCCACTCACATCAGCCTCCCAAAGGCGTGGGATTACAGGCTGGGCCACCGAGCCCGGCTTAACCTAAGTCATTTTTTAGAACAAATTTTGAGGGTGCCTGTTGTCCTCGGAACTGCCTATCAACTATTGCCCAATGATGCTCAGAGATCACAGCAAAACAGAAATCTGACAAAAAACAAAACAAAACAATGAAACTCTTAAAGTCTACCTGAAAGCATTCTTCACTGCTTTCTTTTCTTTTCTTTTTTTTGAGTCAGAGCCTCACTCTGTTGCCCAGGCTGGAGTGCAATGGCAGATCATGCCTACCACAGCCTGGGCTCAGGCAATCCTTCTGCCTCAGCTTTCCAAATGACTGGGACTACAGGCATGTGCCACCATGCCCGGCAAATTTTTTTATTTATTGTAGAGATGAGATATTGCCATGTTGCCCAGTCTGGTCTCGAACTCGGGGCTTAGGCAATCCTCTCACCTCTCAAAGTGTTGGGATTATAGGCATGAGCCACCACACCCAGCCAACTGCTTATAATTCTTTTTTTTTTTTAAAGTTGAAGTCTCACTCTGTCACTCAGACTGGAGTACAGTGGCATGCTCACGGCCACCCCAGCATTGACCTGCTGGGCTCAGGTGATCCTTCCACCTCAGCCTCCCAAGTAGCCAGAACTACAGGCATGCACCACCATGACTGGCTAATTTTTTTCTTTATTGTAGAAATGAAGTCTTGCCAAGTTACCTAGGTTCTTCTTGAACCCATGGGCTCAGGCAATTCCCTCACCTTGGCCTCCCAAATTACAGGCTTGAACCACCGTGCCCAACCCTGTTTATAATTCTTAGTATTACACATGAGAAATACTACCTTCCTGGTTGACAATGGATTTTGATTTTTCAGTTGTTTTAGTAGGTATCTTTGATTTTCTTGGTATAAGGGCACTTCTGATGAGGAAGAGCTTTTTTTCTGAGTTTGGTTTTATATCCCTGTGTCATTCTCAGTTTTTCTTTTTTTCTTGGCATTTCTTTCCCCCTCTTTGCTTTCCTGCCTGACCAGCTTTGCCTTCTCAGTCTTCTTGCTAGTTCCCCATCTCTCTGAACTTTTAATGCAGGAAACCCCAATTACCTTGGGAGTGGGCCATGCCCTTGGAAAGCTCATTCAGTCTTACAGTTTTATTTTATTTATTTTTTATTTTTGAGTTGGAGTATCACTCTGTCCCCCAGGCTGGAGCGCAGAGCCATACTTACGACCACTGCAGCTTCGACCTGCTGGGTTCAGGTGATCCTTCCACCTGAGCCTTCCAAGTAGCTGGAACTACAGGCACGCGCCACCATGCCTGGCTAATTTTTTGATTTATTGTAGAGATGAGGTCTCACCAAGTTGCCCAGGCTGGTCTCGAACCTATGAGCTCAGGCAATCCTCTTACCTCAGCCTCTCAAAGTGCTGGGATTATAGGCATGAGCCACCATGCCCAGTCCCAGTCCTACAGCTTTAAACACCACCAATCTCTAGTGACCCCTTAACTTGTATCACCAGCCTGGACCTTTTCTAACTTCAGACTTAAATATCTAACTCTGTATTCAATATCTTCACTTGGATGTCTAATAAGCATCTCAAACACAACAGGTCCAAAGCTGAGCTTCTGATTTTGACCCACAAACCTTCTCTTCCTGTTGTCTTTCTTGTGTCAGTGAGTAGCAATTCTGTCCTTCTGGCTACTGAGGTCACTAAGTTTAGAGTCATATTTGACTATTCTCTCATCCATCCCAATCTAATTCATCAACAACTCCTGTTGGCTGCTTCTTTCTTTTTTTTGAGTTGGAGTCTCACTCTGTCACCCAGACTGGACCTCAGTGGCACGCTCCCAGTGACTGCAGCCTCCTGCTGGGCTCCGGCGATCCTTTCACCTCAGCCTTACAAGTAGCTGGAACTACAGGTGCGTGCTACCACGCCCGGCTAATTTTTTATTGTAGAGATGAGGGCTCGCCAAGTTGCCCAGGCGGGTCTCAAACCTGCGGGCTCAGGCAATCCACTTGCCTCGGCCTCCCAAAGTGCTGGGATTACAGACTGAGCCAGGCTCTTCTTTCAAAATAATACCTGGGACTCAGTCTTCCACTCCTTAACTCTCACTGCCTGGATGACTGCAATAGTCGCCTATTCGGTCTCCTTATATTTGCCCTTTTGTCCCTTCTCCTGTCATTTCAGTTCATTTTTAACACAGCAGTCAAGGATAGCCTTTATAAATGTATGACATATCTCTTGTCCAATCAAAAACCTGTAACAGCATCTCATTTTCCAAAGAGTTGGAGCCAAAGTCTTTACAGAGTATTTGCCCTCACTTCCCTCACTGTTGCAGTCACATTTGCTTCCTTGCTGGTCCTTACACCTGGCTGGAAATGCTCTTTCCTTCATGCCTAGGACAATCTTCCTTTCAATATCCACAACATTTGCTCCATCATCTTCTTCAGGTTTTGGCTTAAATATCACCTATTTTCTCCCTTTGATAATGCTATTTTAAATTGCAACCTTCATCTCAGCACTTCCTGTCTCCTTCCTCTGCAGTTTTTTCTCTATAAAATTTAACAACTGACTTACATTATATTTATTTTCCTATAAGAATATAAATTTCACGAAAGAAGGAATTTTTACTTTGCTCAATTCTGTATCTTTAGTGCCTAGAAAAATGCCTGTCATATTGTAGGCACATTAGATTTTTTGGAATAAATAAATGACGTATTTCTTATTTTTTTTTTTGATTTATATTTTAAGACACATCCCCTAGGCTTCCCTCCCTACTCCCCCTCCTTCAGTCTGAACTAATACCTCTCCCTACTCTAGGTTCCCATAATATCCTATATTTATCTTAATCATAGTACTCCTAGATATATATATGTATGTGTGTGTATATATCTATATCTATATCTATATCTATCTATCTATCTATATATATATCTATACACACTCCTAGATATATATGTATGTGTGTGTATACACACACACACACACACACACACACGCACACACACGCACACACATATATGTATATTTAATTAGGGTCTCACTATCACCCAAAGTGGAGTGCAGTGACATGATCACAGCTCACTATAACCTCAAACTCCTGAGCTCAAGCAATCCTCCCTCCTTTGCCTCCCAAGTAGCTAGGACTACAGGTGCATGCAACCACACCTGGCTAGTTTCTTTTTAGTTTTGTAGAGACAGAGTCTTGCTATGTTACCCGGGTGGTCTTCAACTCCTGGGCTCAAGTAATTCTCCAACCTTGGCTTCCCAAAGTGCTGGGATTACAGGCGTCTGCATCCAGCCGGGGTGGCCTTGAATATGCCACTGCACTCCAGCCTGGGTGACATAGTGAGACTCCAATTCAAAACAAACAAACAAACAAACAAACAAACAAACAAACAAAAAACCCATCTTTGTATTCCCTAGGATTTAGCACACAGAACATGCTTTATAAATATTAAAATAAACTATTTGTAACATTTATACTAAGTGTTAGGGCAGTAGGAAGATATTAAGTAAGCATGCGTGAGGGATTTGCCAACTTCTTCTTTTTTATAAGAATTTCCTTCCTCTTTCTCAAAACCCAGATTTGATTCTGTTTGCTCCCCCTACCCCACCAGAATACCAGTGACTAAACAGAGCTGCCAATTTTTTTTTTTTTTTGGCCAAATGCTATTTTATAGCTTTCAAACCCACTTGAAAGAAAATATTAGGGTTTTTTAAGATGTTAATTGTTGGATCAATTTCACCAAGCAAAGTTTTACATAAACCTAGTCTCACAAGTCACATGCTTCATTTCCTAACTCCTTTTAAGACTCTAAAGATTAATCCTATCCTCACATCTTCATTGTGAATTCCCAAGTTTTCAATATCACAATTACTGGTTATCAAATATCTATATATAGGGAGGCACCTGTTTACCTTAGAATGTTTGATGATCAGAATATTCTTGAGTATCATAATAAGTTATTGATCGAAAGGAGGCTTGGGGCCAAGAAAAGGAGGACAATTAGAAAAACAGCAGACTAATAGTTAGTAAAAGGAAACAATAGAAGAATTGTACTAATAGCCAGGTGATAAAAACTGAGCATTAATTAAAACTGAAACAAATTTGAGCTGGCAAGAGAGTGTACATTTTAAGATATGAGTGAATTTAAGAACTGAAGAAAGCCTGATGAATTTAAATATTATCTGCAAGATGAAGAAATCAAAGTCAAAGGTACATAGCTAGAGTTGGCACTTCTCAAATATCTAAGAAAACAGATTAGAAAGATAAGCTGGACTTTAGATGACTTGACAAAGTTATTTATTACCTAGAACCTGAAGTAAAGTATATCCTATGTGTTCAAAATTGGATTCCATAATATGTCTTAATTGTTGATTAGAGTTTGACTGATGTACTTATTCTCAAGCTTTAGTTTGTATTGTGCCAGAAAAGACTGGCCTAAGAGTACAATCCAGCTATCACATGAAAAGAAATAAGGGGATCAGGGAGGACTAAAAGGAAGCTACTTGATTTTTCAGGAGATAAGAAGAAAAAGTCACCACTGGGTACTGTCTGTAAGACCCATCACCTAACCTTTGTAAGCTATTAATTTGAAGGAGACACAAATATAACTTCATTGCAGTTAGGGTGGAGAAGGACAGCACAGGAATTATAAACGTTTACTTACAGGTTCAGTGGGTGGTGTAAATTGTTTGTCAAGCATGGATTGTGGTAATACAGAAGAGAACCTCTAAGGTAGGTCCAAGTTAAAGGTTCTCACTCTGAATGCTTTCTTTCCCAATCTTAGTTTTAGCTTAGGTATCTTGTGAGTCTTGAGCTCTTAGGAGATGGGTCCTATTGAAATTTTGCCAAATTTAGGCACTTTGAATGCCCAACAAAGGAGAAATTTATTTAGCTGTAGAATAGAGAATAATGTGTCTTTAGTCATTCTTCCAATATTTTGTCTGGGTTTAAGATGACAATAAATTTCATGTCTAGAAAAGCAGGGATTAAATGCTTTGTTGGTAGAATTTGTAACAGGTAAAGAGTAATGTAAAAAATCTGCTTAAATTAGTATTAATGTTAGCAAGAGTGAGGGGAAATTGGCTTTCTCAGATACTCTTGATTAGAATGTATAGTGGTCTCACTTTTTAGGCAGGCAATTTGGCAACATTTATTACAAATTTAAAAGGTATGGCTGGGTGTGGTGGCTCATGCCTATAATCCCAGTACTTTGGGAGGCTAAGGCAGGAGGATCACTTGAGGCTAGGAGTTCAAGACCAGCCTGGGCAATATAGCAAGAGCCTGTCTCTAGAAAATAAATAAATAGTAATAAAAAAGCACAAATGGATGCTTTGTTAAAAAAAAAAAAAGGCACATAGACCCTGCAATTCCACTTCTGGAAATTCTACCTGTATTTATATATGTAAACAAGGATACTTATTGTAGGGTGTTTATTAAAGCTATTATTTGTCTAGGATGTTTATTGCAACAATGTTGTGATACTTAAACACTTGAAATGTTCTAATGTTCATCAATAGGTGACTGGTTAATTATACAGTAAATATACACAATTGGCATACTATGAATGTTAAAAAGAACAAAGTAGATATTTTGTTGACTGAAAAGCAGTCTGACATATCCAGTTGAGCGAAATAAACTGCAGATCAGTATTAACCCATTAAAAATGTATGTAAAGGGAGCATAGATGTGTGTGTGTGTGTGTGTCTGTGTGTGTATTTTGAGTTGGAGTCTCACTCTGTCGCTCAGACTGGAGTGCAGTGGCATGCTCACAGCCACCACAGCCTTGACATGCTGGGCTCAGGTGATCCTTCTGCCTCAGCCTTCCAAGTAGCTGGAACTACAGGCATGTGCCACCACACCTGGCTAATTTTTAAAAATTTATTGTAGAGATGAGGTCTCATCAAGTTGCCCAGGCTGGTCTCAAACCCTTGGGCTCAGGCAATCCTCTCACCTTGGCCTCCCAAAGTGCTGGGATTATAGGCGTGAGCCCCTGTGCCTGGCAGATGTACATTTTATATGCATGAAAAATATGGTGGGTGTAGATACAGAAAACCGGAAGGATGCACACATACCTCTAGGGAGTGAGACTGGGTGAAGCAGGAAGTGAGCTTTTACATTATAAACTTGTGTACTGATGGCAAATTTTTTGTTTTTTTTACAATGAACGTGTATTCCTTGCAAGAAAAGTAGGTTAAAGTGCTTTAGTATGAATAAAAATATACAATTGACCACCTCCTCATAGTGTGTCACTATAAGGTAACAAGTCCATAATACCAGAAAATCAATTGCCTTATTGTATAGTTACACTTCATAGAGTGTTGGTCTCATGTTGCAGCAATGAAGTTAAACATAAATCAGGTGCTGCTCCACCCATCTTTATTGTATTTATTGTATCTTTATTGCCCTGTCTCTAGTACTAAAAATGACTCTATCTTATTCTTAGGTCATTTCTCTGGGAGTACAAACCGAGGAGCACTGTCATTTAGGTTGCCCAACTGGAAGTAGAAATTACATACCAATCTCCATGCTTTAAATCCTCATATGGACAACCCTTTCACAGGCATGTCATTATACTTAAAGCAATGGCTTCCTAAGTACAACCGAATACTTAAAGTGAGGTAGTTGGCCAATTCTTCAATGAATTAAGTGACATATAATAAAGCTGAACAAACTAAATGATTAATAATAGAGTTCCTAGCCAGGCTCCGTGGCTCAGCCTGTAATCCCACGCTTTGGAAGGCTGAGGTGAGTGGATTGCCTGAGTCCGCGGGTTCGAGACCCGCCTGGGAAACTTGGCGAGACCTCATCTCTACAATAAATCAAAAAATTAACCGGGCGTGGTAGTGCACGCCTGTAGTTCCAGCTACTCAGAAGGCTGAGGTGGAAGGATTGCCGGAGCCCAGCAGGTCGAGGCTGTGGTGACCGGGAGCATGCCACTGCACTTCAGTCTGGGTGACAGAGTGAGACTCCAACTCAAAAAAATATACAGAGTTCCTTTCAGCACGACAAGTAGACTTTAGATTTTCCACATTATTAGACTTAAGTACTGTATCAATTTTAAGTTATATATAGATGTTTAACATTTGACTGCCTGCTACTGTGTATTACAAACCAAAAGGTGGGTTTTAATCTGAGTTTAGCATTTAAAATTCCCATCAGACATAACTGTCTGCTTCACTGCCTCCAATAATATGCTTAATTTAACTCAGACAAAGGAGAAATATTATTTCTTAGTTTGCCATCTCAACTTACAATTTTTAAGTGTTTAATCCATGACAAATTTTGTGATGGGGTGAAAACTTTTACGGCCCTAGGGGAAACCAGACCTGAAATTTAAGAAGGAAACTTAAAAACTTCCCATGTGTTCGTTTTGTTCTAAATCTTACACTATAAAACTCAGTCATGTGCTGCATAATGACGTTTTGGTCAACAAAGGCCTGTATATATGACTGTGGTCACATAAGATTACAACACCATATTTTTACCATACCTTTTCTATGTTTAGATATACAAATACTTACGACTGTGTTACAACTGCCTGCAGTAGTTGGTATAGTAAAATGCCGTACAAGTTTGTAGCCTAGGAGCAATAGGCTATACCATAGAGCCTAGGTGTTCAGTAGGCTATACCATATAGGTTTGTGATCATACACTGTTTGCACGATGATGAAATGAAATTACCTAAGGATACATTTCTCAAAATGTATCCCCAATGCTAAATGACATATGACTGTATTCTAGTCTTTCCTGAGTATTTTTAAATCATTTACTACCTCATGAGAGATAAATTCCAACTCTAGTCCTATCTTTCAAGTGAAACAAGTGTCACAAAGAGCTAAGTTAATTTGCTCCCAACTCTACTGGAAATGAAGCACATAGATAAAACTCAAGCCTATCGTTTGTACAGCAAGGCTGTGTTTAGGTTCTAATTCTTTTTTCTTATTACTTTAGGACAGTAATAATGCCTATAATATGTTGCAATTGAACTCTTGAAGGTTTTTCCCTTCACAACCGAGTCCTTTTTAAAGATTTACTTCCCATTATGATAATCTAACCAGAATTCATACTTTTAGGCTGAAGATGACTGAGGTGTTTTGTCTGAAGATGTCTGTCTACACTGAACTAATGATCTGGAAATTAAAGGCTTTGAAATACATTCCCAACCCTTTGATTCATGGGCTTTTAGTAATGCAACTAACCTGAGGTCTTAAAATTAACTGTCTCATAGTGAACTGAAAAGGGCAGTGCTGTGACTAATGCCACGCTGCTGATCTGGTTTGCCAGGTAAGGTGAGTACACAAACACAAAATACTACCTTCTTTTTTTTTTAGTAGGGCATATTAGAATCTGCTGGCTTTAGGAACTAAAATCCTTTTGCTGGCCCTAAATTACCTAAATGGCACAAGTCACAAATCTACTCTAATCCAAATGGTTATTTTTCAATGTTGTTTCCTTAACCAGAAGTTTTATACTGTGACTTTCAGGCTGAAAACTAACTAAAGCAAAGCAAATAATCACAAAGCAAGGAACTGAGTAACAATTCCATTATATATATATACCACATTTTTGACACTCTGGTTGTTCTCACCTTTTGGCTATTGTGAATAATACTGCTATAAAAGTAGGTGCACAAACAGCTGTGTACATCCCTGCTTTAAATTCTTTTGAGTATATACCCAGGTTTGGATCTGAGAAACTCTGTCACAGGCTTCAATACAATGAACCTGAAAGACATGTTAAGTGAAAGAAACCAGTCACAAAAGGGAAATATTGTAGAGGGTCACTCATATGAAATGCTTGAGAAGTCAAAATTATATAATTAGAAAGTAGAATAGTAGTTGCCATGTCCAGGTGGGAACAGGAATGGGGATGACTGTTTAATGGGCAGTTTCAGTTCTGCAAGATGGAAAAAAAGTTCTGGAGATGGGTGTGGGAGTGGCTGCACAAGATCAACGTTCTTGATACCACTGAACACTTAAAATCGGTTACAATAATAGATTTTGTTACGTATATTTTACCACCATGAACAAAACCACCAAGTTACTCCACTGTCAGCCTTGCAACCTTCCTACTTCTGGAGGAGAGCACCTCTGGGAACCTTCTGCAGAGCGATTCCAAGAGAACCACGCACGCAGGCTGGGGCGGAGGCGGCCCCAGGCAGTCTGGCCTGCGGCTGCCAAAGGGCGCCCAGACACAGCCGGAGTGGGGGAATGGGACGCCGCGACGAGAAAGTTCCTCTCAGCTTCGCTGCAAGGTTCACTTTCCTCAGGGAGCTCCCCGCTAGGAGAGGAGTCCTTCGTCCAGGGAAAGCCTCGAGGTCCTCCCCTTCTTTCGCAATGCTCTCTCGCCGACAACGTCCTTAACATGAGGAGTCCCCGCCCGCCCACTCCTGTCTCTCCTGAACCGCATCCTTCAGAGCCCGGCGCTCTAAGATTTCGCTAGTCCTCTAAGATGGGTCTCGGCTGCGGCCGCACCAAGCATCATTGGCTCGGGCCCGACGGCCGACAGCCGGAACCAGTGGGCGGCAGAGGTCGTCCTCGAGCGCCCCGGAAGTCACCGCCCTCCTTCTCCGGCCGAGGCTCCCCGGCGGGCGTCGCGGCTTGGGATTGGCGGGAAGGTGGGGACGTTGCGTTGCGTGCGGCGATGCGGCCCGCCCCTCCGTTCCTGCACGCGGCTAGCGTGGGGCGGGGCGGAGTGTGTGGCTCCGGGCGGCCATTACCCGGAACAGTCCCCTGCCTCGGGTCAGGTGACCCTCGGCGGGCTGGCGGGAGGAGAGAAGAGGGCGTGAGGAGGGAAGGGAAGGGAGGAGAGAGGAG
>NW_007072182.1:141647-212780 GCF_000164805.1 Carlito syrichta
CGAGGTCGGGGGGGGAAGCAGTATTTGGGAATTGGGAACCTATGGAGGGGGCGACGCTTTCCCCGAGAGAGGGGTGGCAGGCGCTGGCAGGGCAATGCCCGTCCTCGTTGGTGGCGTTGTTATCCTGGATGTGTCCAGAGAAGTCTCTCTCTCCCCCTTTTCTCGGGTGGCTCCAGCCCCCCTCATCCTCCATTGCCATTTTCTCATATCAATCCTTCATAAAACCCCCCCGGCAGCATCCTAACCTCGTTCCTAACAGCCTTGACTAGAAGGGAGCGAGGAGGCGGCTGCAAAGAGCTCTTCCCCGTGCTGCTAGAAGCCCCTTCCTAGTGGGGAGTATCTGCCTTTTCCCAGGGCTTTTTCCAGTCTCTTGGGGACTAGGACCGTCCACTCCTGCCCGCTCTCACCCTTTGAGCAGCTGATTTTGATAAGAACGACCTGTATTTAAGTTGCGTTTCAGGTGAGAGGAGCCTGGACAGCTGGCTTGGCTACAAGACCTTGTCTTAGGTTTCATCTCAGACGTTGACCAGAGCCTTTACGGCACTTGATTCCCTGCTCTCACTCTCTCCCTCCCCATAAAATGGCATTCGGAAGTCCAGCATTCTGATATTGTGTTATAGCTCTCTTTAGAGACCGGCTTCTCTGCCAGCCCCAGCCTGCTGCTTATTGGCTCTGATGCATAGTGTATTGTTAGCAGCCCCAGCCCCCTACCACTTACTCTGTGTCCATGATCACTAAAGCACACGCTAACTGGAAGTGTCTGTTGCACAGTTTATGGCCGGAATGTGACTTAATTTTTCATGACTGGACTTTGGGTGTGTGTGTATCTGTGTGTGCTTGTATTTCTTTTCGACATTTAATGGGTATTTTTGCTAAGACGTGAAAAACATTCAGATTAGGTGCTAGGCATTATTGTTAACAGGTTTCTAAGTTAAAACAAACAAACAGCCATGCTCCAGGTGGTTTTAGTAGCTAAGGATGTAAAATGAAAGCTAGCTTAAGGAAAGGCATTCAAAATGAGACTTTAGAAGTGAACTCTTATTCATGTATAGGAAGGAGAGGGATACGTTCACTGGGCCATCATCTGACAGTAAGATACAGAATTTAGCTGTATTGGTTATGGACTTACCAAAATAACAAAAATACACTTTTTATGTATTTTTTTTCCCTGTATAACAGCATAACAATTGTTCTTATGGACAATTGCACTTGAACTTTTTTTCTCTGCCCCAATATGAGAAATATTCCAAATTCTTGATGTGTTTCCAGCCCTAGTAGGCTAGTCATTTCCGGGATGCTGTTGAGCCTGACAGGTCTGGCCTCAATTTGGCAGTGGCTTACATGGCATGAAAGAGGACATTAGTCAAACTGATTTACAGCTTCAAGGTCCAAAAGTGTTTCTTAAATTTGAAGGTGTGAGTACCTGGCATTAAGAAATTCCAAAATTAAACTTCTATCCAACTCTAGCCTGTTTAATCTCATATCAAACTAAGATTGTACATTTGTAAATATAAATTAATAACTGCATTTTAAGCTGATTTGTCTGAAGGTTTTTTTGTTTAATTTGTTACGAAGTGTCTGCCTGTTGAGCTTTAAAACACAAGTATTTGAAGAGGTAGCAAAATATATGTGAAAACCTTATTTGTAACTGTTTGAATTTATGTTTTATCAGTTTGCTTCAGAGGAAAAGTAAAGCAAAAGAAAGGAGCAAGTTGATAAAACAGTATTTCTAAATGTAAACCTGGAGTCCTTTTAAAAAATGGGTAACTCTTTTAAACATGGTACATGTAAACATTTACATGGTACATGTAAAAGTGTACATGTAAACATTTACTCTGGTAAATGTCAGACTTTAATATAGAAGTAAGTTTACAAGAATTTATAAAGCTTTTGATAAAACTAAAAAAAGGTTTAAGAACCTTTTTTTTTTTTTTTTAGGTACTTGAATAAGTACTAAAATCTGCTTCCAGTTGGTTTCATCTGCTTGTTTTTGTTGTGTGCTGTGAATGGGAGAGGGAGTAGATAGGATTTGAAAAACACGTGTTAGTCCAATGTGAATCATTGTGCAAGTAAAAAACAAGCTTGATAGGACTACTGAAACTACCCTCTTGGCTTTACTTTAAATTATTGAGCACTAAATAATGCCTAACTGTAATTATGTAGTATTAAAAAAATAGGCATTTATTCTGCATACAAACATGGAATAAACTGTACTCAGTTTATTTTGCATAGTGGGGCCTTGGAAAAGAGGGTTATGTTAATGACAGATAACACGGGGCCTGAGTGATAGGGCAGTCTAGTGACTTCAGTTACATTTTATTTTATTTTATTTTATTTTATTTTTTGAGTTGGCGTCTCACTCTGTCGCCCAGACTGGAGTGCAATGGCCGTTCCCGGCCACCGCAGCCTCGACCTGCTGGGCTCTGGCGATCCTTCCGCCTCAGCCTTCCAAGTAGCTGGAACTACAGGTGCGCGCTACCACACCCGGCTAATTTTTTGATTTATTGTAGAGATGAGGTCTCGCCAAGTTGCCCAGGCGGGTCTCGAACCTTCGGGCTCAGACAATCCACTCACCTCAGCTTCCCAAAGGCGCGGGATTACAGGCTGAGCCACCGAGCCCAGATCAGTTACATTTTAAAAGCTCTAGAAATTAGGAAGATTGGTTACATACTATTTTAGCTAGGGTGTATATCAGTTATATAAACTTAATAATGGCTTTGTGAAAGTGTACATGTAAACATTTTAGGTAGATATATTATTGGGAGCTTTTATTTTTTACTTTATCTTTCTTACACATCTTGAGTAAAACACAAGGAAAGGCTTGACTTGTTTATATTGCATGTGCTTTCTAAGGATGTCTCTACCTTGTGTACTTCATGGATACTGGGACTTTTAGCAGCTATGTTCTTCATCTCTTTATTTATTTCATTTCCTTATTGCATCTAAGTCTGTGGCTTGTGAATTTTAAAAATGTATTCTAAGTGCTTGGAACACAGTTAGCATTCAGAAAACATTGAATGGAAGATGACTTGCCATTTAGAGTATTTCAGAACTCTAAGAAACCTTAAATATCTTCTCCAGTTCTTCAATTCTTTCTTTTTCTCTGCTCCTGTCTCCTTCTCATCATTTTGGAAACTGAGAATTATAAGACTTAAAAAAATTGGTGAAAGAATTGGCTGAATTAAAATGATTCTTAACTTTTATTTATTTTATTTATTTTTTTATTTTTTGAGTTGAAGTCTCACTCTTGTCGTCCAGACTGGAGTACAGTGGCTGCTCCCAGCCACCACAGTCTTGACCTGCTGGGCTCTTGGCGATCCTTCCGCCTCAGCCTTCCAAGTAGCTGGAACTACAGGCGCGCGCTACCACACCCGGCTAATTTTTTAATTTATTGTAGAGATGAGGTCTCGCCAAGTTGCTCAAATGGGTCTCAAACCTGCGGGTTTAGGCAATCCACTCACCTTAGCCTCCCAAAGCGCGGGATTTATAGGCTGAGCCACCCGAGCCCAGCTGATTCTTAACGTTTATATGGTGGCATATAGTGTGCGAATTTCTTCTAATTCCATTCCTTAATTAGAATTTGGTATTTATATTGGACTAAGTGGTTGGATGATGAACTATAGCATTTCAAAAATTTATTTTATGGTTTCATATTTTCTTTTCTATGTTTTTGAGTCAGGGGTCTCATTCTGTCGCCCTGATTGGAGTGCGGTGGCATGATCACAGCTCACCTCAGCCTCCACCTCCTGGGCTTGGGAGATCCTTTCGTCTCAGCCTATTGGGTAGCTGGGACTGTAGATGCAGGCTACCATGCCCCGCTGATTTTTTGATTTGTTGTAGCACCTTGGCCTCCCAAAGTGCTGGAATTACAGATGTGAGCCACTGTACCTGGCCCCCTGGATTCATATTTTTGAGCGTCCCTTTGCTTATTCATTCAGAAGATTTTTACTAAATGCTGGCTATGAATTAGGCACTGAGAAAACAGATAACCAAGACCCTCTCTAGGATGGTATAGTCTGGGTCAGTGGTCTCCATTGAAATATGTGTAGATGGTCCCTGACTTAGGATAGTTTGACTTAGGAATTTTTGACTTTACAATGGTACAAAAGTAATACACATTCAGAAGAAAACTTAGTACAGTATTCAGTAAATTACATGAGATGTTCAACACTTTATTATAAAATAGGCTTTGTTTTAGATGTTTTTCTTCAACAGTATGCTATTGCAAGTGTTTTAAGCACTCTTAAGGTAGGCTAAGGCTAACCAATGATATTCAGTAGCTTAGGTGTATTATTTTTATTTATTTTTAATTTTAAAAAATTTTTTAAGTTGGAGTCTCACTCTGTTGCCTAGGCTGAAGGGCAGTGGCACGCTCATGGTCACTGCAGCCTCAACCTGCTGGGCTCAGGTGATCCTTCCGCCTCAACTTTCCAAGTAGCTGGAACTACAGGTGTGCACCACCATGCCTGGCTAATTTTTTGACTTATGTAGAGATGAAGTCTTGCCAAGTTTCCCAGGCTGGTCTCGAACCCATGAGTTCAGGCAATCCTTTCACTTTGGTGTCCCAAAGGAGTACTAGGATTATAGGCATGAGCTACCATGCCTAGCTATTTTTTATTTTTAAAGACAGAGTCAGAGGCCCAAACTTCACCTGCACGTAGAGTACTTATGTACCTAATCCTGACTTGTACCCCACATCTGTATAATAAAGTAAAAAAATAAAGACAGGGTCTCACTCTGTTGCTCATACTGGAGTGTATGATTATAGCCCACTGCTGTCTTAATCCCAGGCTCTAGTGTTCCTCCTGCCTCTGCCTCCCAAGTAGCTGGATGCATGCTACCATGCCTGGATAATTCTGTAATTTTGTTGTAGAGACAGGATCTCACTATGTTGCCCAGGTCTTGAAATCCTGGCCTCAAGGGATCCTCCTGCCTTGGCCTCCCAAGGTGCTGGGTTTATAGGCATGTACCACTGCACCTGGCCGGTTTAGGTGTTATTTTGACTTAACGATATTTTCAACTTATGATGGGTTTATTGGGGTTAGCGTCATTGTAAGTTGAAGAGGATCTGTTTGTATGTATCAAGGCATAAGCAAGATTCATAGAGGGTTGGAATAAAATATTAGAATTTCTATTTATAATTCTAATTTGTGTTTGTTTAATAATGTGCACAATAAGCTAAAAAGTAGTGTGTATCATTTATAAATGATTAGCATGGTATATTAGGTACTACAGTGATGAAGGAAGTGCTATAGGAATGCAGAGTATGTGGGTGTCTGTGATGGCCTGGAAGTGCCCCTGGAACTGTACTCATTTCATAGTATGTGCTCAATAATTATGTGTTAAATAATCTAATTTCCTAGTCACTTATAGGTTGTTGTATTTGCTGGTGGAATAATTATACATGTAATACTTGAAGATTCCAGTACTTTTCATTTTGCTTATCCATCAACCCTATGATGTTCTAAAACATTGACTCCCCAACCAAGATTTTGTTCAACAGTTTTCTCCGTGTTAACATTAAGATTGCATTAGAATTATACTACCTGTGATGTGATGTTAGCTGGTTTAGCATAATATATCATTCCATTTATGAAAATTGGATTTCATAGAACTTTCTTGGATGCACTATTTATTCTTTCCTATTAAGGAGCTTATTTGCCTTCATATGACTTTGCTAAATTTACCAGTAGATTGTCAGTTTTGGTTGTCTTTTATAAGCATACCTAGCCAAGTCTTACTACTTCTAAAGGAGAAAAATGGGGTAGTTTTAAATTAGTCTGCTTATATATTGTCACCCAAGTAGTTAACACAGGTGCTGTTTTTCGTAATCTTTGGTTTGTACATTTGGTATGTTAGTGACAAAGAGGAGATAAACACCATGAACTCTGAATTTTTGGGTGTTGACAAAATGCCAAATTCTGTAAGATGTTTTGTTTTATTGTATTTATTTATTTTTTGAGTTGGAGTCTCACTCTGTTGTCCAGACTGGAGTGCAGTGGCTGCTCCTGGCCACCGCAGCCTTGACCTGCTGGGCTCCGGCGATCCTTCCGCCTCAGGCTTCCGAGTAGCCAGAATTACAGGCGCGCGCTACCACGCCCCGCTAATTTTTTGATTTATTGTAGAGATGTGGTCTTACCTGCCCAGGCGGGTCTCGAACCTGCGAGCTCAGGCAATCCACTCACCTCAGCCTCCCAAAAGCACGGGATTACAGGCTGAGCCACCATGCCCGGCTTGTGTTTGAAAAGGTTTATTTGGAGCTAAATATGAGTGACCATGACCCAGGTTACAGTCTCATGAAGTCCTGAAAACATATTCTTAAGGTGGTTGGGTTACAGCTTGGTTTTATACATTTTGGGGAGACAGAAAGTTTACAGGTTAGGACATAAATCATTACCTATAAGGAATACATTGATTCGGCTTGTAAAGGTGGGACATCTTGAAGGTGAGGACTTAAAGGTCATAGGTAGATTCAAAGATTTTCTCACTGTTGAAAGAGTTAAGCTCTGTTTAAAAAATTAGAAGTCGAAGCCGGCTCAGTGGCTCAGCCTATAATCCCGCGCCTTTGGGAGGCTGAGGTGAGTGGATTGCCTGAGCCTGTGGGTTCGAGACCCGCCTGGGCAACTTGGCGAGACCTCATCTCTACAATAAAAATAAAAAATTAGTCAGGCGTGGTAGCCTGTAGTTCCGGCTGCTTGGAAGGCTAAGGTGGAAGGATCACCATAGCCCAGCAGGTCGAGGCTGCAGTGGCTGGGAGTGGCCACTGCTCTCCGGTCTGGGTGACAGAGTGAGACTGCAACTCAAAAAAAAAATTAGAGGTCGGTAGAAAGAAATGCTTGAGTTTAGATAAGGGGGGGTTGTGGTTCTCGTATTGACGAAGTCTCTAAGTAGCATGCTCTTGTGTAGATGAATCCTCTAAGTAGCAGGCTTCAGAGAGAATGCGTGGTAATGTCCTGAAAGGTGTCAGACTCCTCTATGGAAGGAGATTCTTTACAGATACAAATTTCCCCAAGAGATGGCTTGCTGGGCCTCAAAATATGTCAAAGAAGTATATTTTGGGGCCAGGCATGGTGGCTCACACCTTCCAGCACTTTGGGGGACCTGAGGTGGGAGGATTGCCTGAGGCCAGGAGTTCAAGACCAGCCTGGCTGCATAATGAAACCCTGTCCCTACAAGAAATCAAAAAATTAGTGGGGTGTGGTAGTGCATGCCTCTGAGTCTCAGCTACTCCGGAGGCTGTAGAGGGAGGATTGTCTGATCCCACCAAGTCTAGGCTGTGGTGAGCCATGTTTGTGCCACTGCACTCCAGCCTGGGAGACAGACCCCAATTCAAAAAAATTTTTTGGAATAAAATGTTTTTATTTCCTTTAGGGCTTGCAGTCTGTCATGTGATGTTATACCAGAGTCAGTTTGGAATTTGATATCTTATTTCCAAAGAGTTGCATTAGTCTTATCTCTGTTTTAATGTTAATGCTAGCCAGTTATGCCTAAACTCCAAAAAGGAAGAAGTATGATGAGGCATATCTGACCTCCTTTCCCATGATAGCCTAGAAGATAGTTTTTTAGGTTTCCCTCGGCCTGGAGAGGGTCTATTTGGGTTGGGGGACTTAGAATTTTATTTTTGGTTTACAAGGGAATGAGCAGAATGAGATGACATCACTTTCTGGTTAGTGAGCCTCCATTTTACCAAACTGGACAGCTATTGTTGTTTTTTCTTGTTCATTGTCTTTGTGCTTAGTGAGATTTTATGGTGACAGCACTCATGGTTGCCTTCCAGAAAGATATGTAAGTAACTTAGAGTTAGGACTGTGATGCCCAACCAGTAGCCAGATATTTTCTTAGGAGGAGAAAAGGAAGATTTTTGGCATTTGATTATGTGCTAGGTCACAGGAAAAGTTAGGGAAATGATTATTATTCTTGCTGTGACTACAGAAAATCTGTTTTTGGAGCACTAGAGTAATGCTGAGAGTTTAAATTAGGAACTTTGGTGTTAAACAGCTGCAGGAATTTTATTTATGAATTAAAAATTGGTAGTTGGGTAGTGGTACTGAGATGAAGATAGAACTGACAGTTCTTTTCCTGCTATATCCAGGAAGCATGACTTCTCTCTCTTTTTTTTTGTGATACTAAAAATTTACTGTCAACAATAAAATAATCTTCCCATTTTTATAAGTAAAACTATGAATTAAAATTTATTTAAAATGTGTATCAGATCATTAGCATAATTTTATTTAATTTTAAAATTGTGGGGTACAGGCTTCTTTTTTCAGAACTTGTTTCTACTTCTACTTTTGCCTTTTGGACCTCATGGTATTTGTGTTTAAGTTGAGCCATTCCATCTCTGTTCTGCATTTCAATAAGTTCTCTCATTTAATAAGAAAGAACTCTTGTGAGGTTAGAGGTATATAGTTAATTATGGGCATAAAAGCACAGTAAAACTAGCTTTTTGAGTATCTTTTTTTCTTTTGTGTGTGTTACACAGCAGTGGAAGAGTATTTACTTTTATAGTCAGACACCTGCCCTTTAAAGATGACCAGTATTTAAAACCTTCACTTAACACCCCTCTTTTAGGGATTTAATACTCATAAGTCTTTTTTTTTTTTTTTTTAAAGGGAATTCTCAAATTCATCACTATCTTATGTGTACAACTCAGGAAAATAGATGTTTTGAAACCTTGCTATATAACACATTTCCTGGGGTCCTCAATACTAGACTGCACTGAAAGTAAAACTGCTAAAATGAGATTTTACAGAGGAGGTTCTCCATCTTTCTCTTTTCTATAAAGAAGTTAAGTTGTCCTAGCATCTTACCTCTGTGGAACAAGCCTTCTAGAGTTTGCTGTGGTTGCTTTATTTTTAATGTTTGTGGAAGGGTCTGGAGAGATTCCATTATGAAAAAGATGCTTCTATCAAGCTAGGTCTCCACTGGTCTTTCCCATGACAGTAAATGGGTACCACTATTCCACCTCAATTGCTAAAGCCAAAAATCTGGAGATATCCTCTCTCTTTCTCTCACTATCTGACCATATCCCTTTCACCTTCAATCTGTCATCAAGTCCTATTAAATTGGTATCCAGTTCAGTCTGTTAATTTCTGCTTATCTTCATTGCCTCCACTCTAGTCCCAGCTGCCATCATCTTTTGCTCTAAGACAGTGGACAGTAGTTTCTTAGTTTCACAAAGCAGCCAATGTACTCTTAAAATTCAAATCAGACCTTATTCTTTCTTTAAAGCTTATAAATATTTTAGAAAAAATATTATAGTTCTTATGATGGTCTACAAGGCCCTAAATAATTTGATTCCTGCTTAAAACTCCAACTTCAACTATAGAGTAGCCACACTAGCCTTCTTTTTGTTCTTGGAACACCACTATGGCATGCAGACTTTGCATCTGCCACTTTCTCTAGTCCCGGAAAGACCATTTGCAAATTTTTCCTGTCCAGTTCATTTTTGTACCTGATGCCCACAGCTCACATGGCCTCAGGGAGGTCTTTATCATCATATCAAGTAAAAATCTTCTGTCACTATTGCAGTATTCTGAGCAGTTTGTTTATAACCTTTATCATAATATGTAATTATCATGTTTGTTGTCAGGCATGTTGCTGAATTCCCAGCATCAGGATAGGTGTAGTTCCTGGTGCATTTTAAGTGCTGAGTAACTACTGGATGACTAGGTGAATGTGTATATTTATAAATGATGGAGAGTATATGTGGCGAACTTGCATAATGTTGATAAGGTTGAAGGGTAAAAAGTGTAGTATGATCAGGGATTGAGTATACTAAGCAATATATACATCTCAGAATTTCTTTTCCTTTCAGTAGCCTTGAAAAAGTTTGTACTAAAAGTATTAAATGGCAGTTAAAAATGTAACAGTCTTGGTTGGGCATGGTGGCTCATACCTGTAATCCCAGCACTTTGGGAGGTGGAGGTGAGAGGATTACCTGATCCTAGGGGTTCGAGGCCAGCCTGGGCAACTTGGCAAAATCTCATCTCTACAATAAATAAAAAAAGTTAGCTGGTATGATGTTGTATACCTGTAGTGCCAGCTACTTGGAAGACTGAGGCGGAAGGATTACCTCAGCAGATTGAGACTGGTAATCATGAGCATGCCACTGCCTTCTATCTAGCTTATGTAACACAGTGAGACTCCAACTCAAAAAAGAAAAAAAAATTGATAGTCTTAAAATGGAGTAACTATTGTACTTAGGAATACTTGAGAATGTCTTTTGGTTATATATAAAATTTAGTAATTTTGCTCATGAAACAATTTAAAAAAAAAAATCAGTGTCTCACTTTGTTACCCAGGTTGAAGTGCAGTGGCACAATTATGGCTTACCACAGCCTCGACTGCCTGGGCTCAGTCTCCTAACTAGCTAGGACTATAGGTACACGCTACCACGCGTGGCTAATTTTTAATTTTTTTTTTTGGTAGAAATGAGGTCTTGCTACGTTTTCTATGCTGGAGCAATAATTTTTATACAATGATCTTCATGTACTTTTCATCCATGATGGCAAGTATCATACTGCTGCCAAATATGAAGTTAGAGCTGGCAACGTATTTGTTTAAAGTGTTGTATAGCTTTACTTTGGAAACTGAGAGTAAAATTCAACATACAGAGCTCACTTATTAGTTCTAAATGAGCCAGGCAATTTTAAATTAAATTTTATGATTAGCTTTTTTTTGTGTGGTCTAAGAATTTTTTTCTCTTAAACTCCATGGCTAATGCTTTTTTCCTCTATTTTTTTTAGTCTTTGTATTTTAATTTTATCGCAGTGATATATGCACTTAGTTTAGAATCAAATGGTAATACAGGGCTTGCTATGAAAACGGTACTGTTGTCTCCCATTCCCCCTGCCCCACCAGTTTTACTCTACCCTGTTGGCCAATAACTTTAAAAGTACAAATTTATTAATTTAGTCTTTACCCTTATCTTTCAAAATAATGTTATACTACTACTTTTTTCCCCCCTATTTTTTGGCTTCCCACTATTGAACACAAGAATTTAGTTGTTTATTACACTGCTACCAGTCCCCAAAACACATGTATATGTTCCTCCTATTCTATTTCCTAATCCTTGGTTGTGTATATTGTAGTTTTAGTTAGGTCAGTGTCAGTGTTTACATAATTAGAGCTTTATAAATGCTGTTCACAGCTGTTAAAAGAGAAAACCTTTGTCAAATTAAGTTTAACAGTTTAATTGAGCAAAGAATTATTCAGGAATCAAGCAGCCCCTTAATCAGAATAGGTTAGGAAAGACTCCAGCACTATTGTGTGGTCAGAGAAGATTTATGGACAGAAAAAGAAAAGATGTGTACAGAAAAGTAATGAACAGAAGTGAGGTACTGCTTCTAAACTGAGTTTTTTTTTCCTCCTCTGCTCTCATACCATAATAATCATCAACACAGAAAACTTCTACTACTAAATGTGTGGGGGTTTCTCCCCACCACCAAGCAGTGGACACCAGCTGGGCATCCTTCAATTCAATTCTGACATTATCTACCTGGAGATAGTGCAGATCCCACAGAATGAGGGCTCAGTCCTCAAGACTGCCCTCTCCCCCTCCTCCAGACACCAGTCACAAGTCTAGGCTTCCAGAACTTCTGACCCTACTGGCTTCAAGTTGGGATGGCACTGAATCCCATCTTTGGGTTCTACTAATTTGCTGGAGCAGCTCACAGACCTCAGGGAAACATGTTTGCTGGTATATTATAAAGAGTATTGCAAAGGATACAGATGGAGATATGCATAGGGTAAAGTTTGGGGGAAAGCATGCAGAGCTACCAAGCTTCTACTGCCCATGCCACCCTCTGGGAAGCTTCATATCTTCAGCTTTTCGGAATCTCTCCTAACCCTGTCCTTTTGGGTTTTTTATGGAAACTTCATTACACAGGCATGGTTGACAACTGTGTAGAAATGTAATTGGACAAAAAGTACGTGATCTAAACCTAGCAAGACCTGTCTGTTCAGACTTTTCTTGGCCTCTCTGCGATATTCTTTCCTCTAGGGTCTGGGGCAGAACTCTGTCTGGTCTTTTGACCCATAATCAGATTAGAGTCTTGTGTTAGGCAGGTGAAAGGAGGACAGGAGAAGTTCAGAGAGATTGTTTCCTGAGGCGTAAAGTACCTCAATATTGTAGCAAAAGACTAACAAAAGGGAGTTATGAGCCAGGAGCTGTGGACTATGGTGTATATCATAACACTACAGGTACAAAAACAGCTGGATTGGCTACCACAGGTACAGAAACAGCTGGACAAGATATTTGTTTTATTTGAACATGGTTTGAACAGTTGGCTGCCTTTGGCCAAAGCACAGTGATTGGCACAAGAGTAGGTTACGGTCTGCACATCCAATTAGGTTACTGTTAGGTCAGAATCTTGGTGGAACCTCCAAAAATGTTAGGTTAAAAATTCCAGTAGAGCCCGGCTCGGTGGCTCAGCCTGTAATCCCTCGCCTTTGGGAGGCTGAGGTGAGTGAATTGCCTGAGCCCGCGGGTTCGAGACCTGCCTGGGCAGCGAGACCTCATCTCTACAATAGATAAAAAAAAAAATCAACTGGGCGCGGTAGCACATGCCTGTAATTCCGGCTACTTGGAAGGCTGAGGCAGAAGGATCGCCGGAGCCCAGCAGGTCGAGGCTGCGGTGACCGGGAGCGGCCACTTCACTCCAGTCTGGGCAACAGAGTGAGACTCCATCTCAAAAAAAAAAAAAAATTCCAGTAGAACCTCCAAAAGGTTAGGCTAGACTAGATGGGGGGTGTCTGATCTGGTGCTGCACAAAAGATGCAAAGAATTGCACGAAAGTTAGATGGGAGAATATAGTTTAGAAAGTAAATGAGAGGAAATTCACCTCCCCAAGGTAGGGAATGGGGCTCAAACTAGGAAACATGGTGGCTGTAGTGCAAAGAGCCACGTGGACACACCAGAGTTTAATAAAACAATGGCAAATGACTTCTTGGGGTCAAATGCATTTAAACCTTTCCTTTGATGGGGGGGCAGGTTGTTAAGGTGATTGGATGGTGATCTGTTCTATGTTATCACGAAGGGGCAGGTAAGCACAGGTGCTGATGTCAGGTCATGAGTGTGTTAGTCATATGATTACTGCCAAGTGAATGGGGGTCTGTGTCATGAAGGTCAGAAGGGCTGATTAAGTTAACTTGTTTACAAAACAAGCTGGGGAGGGGGATGTAAAACAATTTGAATAGTTACCTCTGAGAAACCAGTTCTGTCCTTGGTTAGTGATTAGAGGGCAAGGTAAAGTGAACTGCTAGAAAAACATGACAAAGCTAAGGAAGCAGTGTTGTTAAAATGGCTGCTCATTGGATATATCAGCTCCATCTTGGTCCTTTAAGTTACTGTTTACTATGTATGGAGAAGCCTTTAGGCTGAACTTAAAATTTGTGAGGCGGTAGTTTTAGGCTAAACTTAACACAGCTAAGCCATTTAATGTACTAGGATTACTTTTCTTTTCCTGTATACTTGATTTCCCCCTAAGCATATTTCTTTTAGTAATTGCCTTTTTTATTTTATTTGCTTAAGTTTCTTTCTTTCCTTCTTTGTTTTTGAGTTGGGGTCTCACTGTGCTGCCCAGGCTGGAATCCAGGGTCATGATCACTGCTCACTGCAGCCTCGAACTCCTGGGCTCAGGCAATCCTGCCTCCTGCTTTCCAAGTAGCTGGGACTACAGGTGCATGCCACCATGCCCAGCTAATTTTTTAGTTTTTTTGTAGAGACAAGATCTTGCTATGTTCCCTATGCTGGTCTTGAACTCCTGGGCTCAAGCAGTCCTGTAGTCTTGGCCTAAAGAATGGGATTACAGGTGTGAGCCACCTCGCCATCTACATTTCTGTTTACTGTAATTCAGTCCCAAAGTTCCCATCTGCTATTAAAATTTGAATACATTAGATGTTATTCTTTTGGGAAAACCTTTTCCTAGAGCATCTTGCCTGTTCCAATCTATACTGACTGCCCTATTGCCCTTGCATCCTGGGATCACCATTCATCTTTATTTTGGAGATTCTCTTTATTGTTCTTAGTTGAATCCCTTGTTTTCTCTTATCCCTTGTTTCCTTTCTTTCTTTACTCCATTTTGGTGGAGCTCATTTTCTGGTAGCCTCCTGGAAAAAAAAGGTATATGGAAGGTAAAGTTTTGGATCCTTTTTCTTGTTTTAAGATAATTTTTATATCGTGCCCTTTCTTTCTACTCTTTAGTTTCCATGAGCCTCTTTTCTTTTTTTAACTACATAATTATTCTGAACGTACCTTTTAAATAATCCTTATGATTGATTTCTGGTCCAGTGGGTCTTGATTAAGCCTCAGGGCAGATTCGTTGCAGTGATCAGTTAGAGACTGGGGTGGGAGGAAGACTTTGCCCTAGAAGTGCAGTTTTCATGATCAGATGCCACTAGACTATGAAACCCCATGAGGTAGCTGGGTGTGGTGGAGTGCACCTGTAGTCCCACCTACTTGGGAGGCTGATGCTAGAGGATCTGTTGAGCCCAGGAGTTTGAGGCTAGCCTGGGCAATACAGTGGGACTCTGTCTCAATTTTTTTTTTTTTTAAACCCACGAAGATCCATGAGGGTGGGGGCTATATCTTTCTGTCTTTACTGCTATATCCCTAGCACTTGCACAGTGTATGCCATATATTAGCTACTCAAAACACATTTGTTAAACGAATGAATTGCATATCAAAACAATCTATTCTAAAAATCAGATTTTGTCTTTTTTTTTATTTAGGGAAACTTAGTTCAGGAAATATGTGTGCATGCACATGTGTACTCTGAGGAGTAAAATTTTATATGTATGTTTGTGTGTGTGTGTGTGTATATATATATATATACGTGTGTGTGTGTGTGTGTGTGTGTGTTTTAAGAGATGAGGTGTCACTGTGTTGCTGTGGCTGGAGTATAGTGGCTTTTCACAGGCATGATCACAGCACACTACAGCCTTGAACTCCTGGGGTCAAGTGATCCTCCTGCCTAAGCCTCCCAAGTAGTTGGGACTATAAGCGTGTTACATCATGCCTGGCTTACTTTCTTGTGTGTGTGCCTGCTTATGCTCGCGCTCGCGTGCTCTCTCTCTCTGTCTCTTCTCTCTCTCTCCACACACACACAAAACTTTTTTAAAAGGTTCTATTAGACATGTCATTATTTTACTTTTGGCTCTGCTTTAAACATGGTTTTGGAATCTGTTGGTTAGCAGCTATGGTAGGAGGCCATGGTGGTCTTGTAATGATTAATTAATAAATTTGGTTTAGAGATTCTTTAGTGTATGCAAACATCCATAAATGAAGTCTTTCACCGAGTTGAGGTTTATAGACCAGAAGTTAATCCTTGTCAGAGATGCTAACTTGAAAATACCTCTTTATAGCTAATTACGGGAAGGACAAAAAAGTGCATATTCTTTACAGGCTTAGAGGTGTAGTAAGGAGCAATTATCTAGTGATGCAAACATTTTATATTGTGAGATCACTGGTACCAACTGAAGTTGACAGAAGTGTGCCAAGCAAATATATTTAAATAAGGAAAGAACAGGAGATTACCTAAATGAACACTTGACAGTAAAAGACATCTTATAGGAAAATGTCCCATTTTGAGTGAGGCATATTTTTATATTATTTCAGTAGAGTCCAAACTAAATGTAACTTCTTTTCCACAGCATGTCTTTGTGATTCACCCATGGGCCCAAGCCAGAAACCTGGTCATCAGTTGAGACACTTTCTTTCCTCTGTTCACATTTAGTTGGTCCAGTCTTTTTGGTGCCTTAGAAAAGATCTTCATCTGTCCCCTGGGCTATTCGTCTCCTACCCCTCCAATCCATTCTTTGTATGACCACTAAAATAATTTTTCTGAAATGCACCTCTGGTCATTTACTCCGGTGCCCTTCAGTGGAAGTCAGTTTTTGAAGTCAGTCTTTTCAGTGTGGCAAACCCTGGTAGTTTCTGTGATTTGGGCCTGGCGTGAACTCTCTATACATTTGCAAATGCTGCTTCCTATATCTTTTTTTTTTTTTTTTTTGAGTTGGAGTTCTCACTCTGTCACCCAGACTGGAGTGCGATGGCTGCTCCCGGCCACCGCAGCCTCGACCTGCTGGGCTCCGGCAATCCTTCCGCCTCAGCCTTCCAAATAGCTGGAACTACAGGTGTGCGCTACCACCCCCGGCTAATTTTTTGGTTTATTGTAGAGATGAGGTCTCACCAAGTTGCCCAGGCGGGTCTCGAACCCACGGGCTCAGGCAATCCACTCACCTTGGCCTCCCAAAGTGCTGGGATTACAGGCTGAGCCACCGAGCCCGGCTGCTTCCTATATCTTAAGATGCTCTGCTTCTCCACATGTTCTTCTCCCTCCCCTATTATGTACAGTAAAGTACACAAATGGTACCGTGTAGCTTGATGAATTTTACATGTAGCCACCATGTCAAATCAAGACAAAGGGCATTTCCAGCACCCTGGTAGACTCCCTCTTGTCCTCTCCCAGTTGTTACTGCCCCCCAGAGGTAACTGCTATTCTAACCTCTATCCTTATAGATTAGTTTTGTCTATTTTTGAACCTCTATTTAGAATCATACAGTATTTACTTTTTGTGTGTATATGTGCATGGTGACTCTTTTTTTTTTTTTTTGAGTTGGAGTCTCACTCTGTTGCCCAGACTGGAGTGCAGTGGCCGCTCCCGGCCACCACAGCCTCGCCTGCTGGGCTCCGGCAATCTTTCCGCCTCAGCCTTCCGAGTAGCCAGAATTACAGGCACGCGCTACCACGCCCAGCTGATTTTTTGATTTATTGTAGAGATGAGGTCTCGCTGCCCAGGCGGGTCTCGAACCCGCGGGCTCAGGCAATCCACTCACCTCAGCCTCCCAAAGGCGTGGGATTACAGGCTGAGCCACCGAGCCCAGCTCGGTGACTCATTTTTAAGACTGAGTTTTAAGCATTTTCTCTGAAGCAAAACTCTGACAAGATTACTAGTGTCTTGAAATTAGGTCCAGTGCGTCATTTTTCTTTCCAGAAGCTGGCACAGTGGCTGGCATAAAGTGCATGCTCATTGACAAATTGTCATGCATCTTTCCCTCTGAACTATCTTTCTTGCCAGATCTATCTCTCATAACTAAGTCTAGGCATCAAGTTCTCTCAGAAGCCTCCCCTGATGTTGCTCCTGCTCTCTCTCCCCTGTTGTGCTGTAACAAGTTTTCATTGTAGTAGTTACTTCCACTGCATTATGGCTGCCAGTTTAATTGGCTGTTTCCTCTACTTTTTGGGAGTTTTGAAATCCTTAAGAATAAGGACTCTGGGCCTAGAAGGTACTTGGCAGGAGCTTATTAAAATGTTGACTGATTAAATGGGGCAACTTAGTGCTGTGTAAATAAAAGAGAAAACCGACAATAAAACTAGTAGTAGTAATCTGGAAAATTTTGTATTCTTAGCAGAGTAAATTATGTTTGTTTCATGACATTTATGCAAATATTCAAATATTCCAGGAATGTAAACATTTAAAATTTGTGTTATAAATAATGCCTCCTGGCTTAAACTAACATTATCTGAATCCACAAAGCACTCAGTAGTAAATATGAAGGAAAAAGAGCCTTATATGCAAGGATGAACAGATTTCTAATTTGTGTTATAATTTGCACTTTTGATTAAATTTGGGTGCCCAGTTTTTGAAGATGAGCCCTGGTTTGATTGGTTCTGAGACATTTCTCATAAACAGTGAATACTTAGTAGTGTGAATAGAGGACATTGGAAAGTCATGTCAAAATTTTATGGAACCTTTTTTCCCCCACATAATTTACATAATTTGATATGTATTCTTACTTAAAATGTTTAATCTCTTCTCCATAATAAGCATTATGTGGGTTAATTACTTTGCTCTTCTCATCTCATATTTCTGTGATTTATCTGGAATGACTTTTCCTCTGCTTTCATCTATTCTAATAATTTTAAATTGTACAAAAGGCAAAATGAAATTAGATTTTGAGGGTTCATTCTCATTTGATTCTGTCTGTTCTTCTAGACTTTGCCTAAATCTTACCTTCTTCTCTGGAACTTTCCTGGACTATCCAGCAATTATCTATCTCCTTTGAATTTCTATGACTCTTACATTTGTATCCTTTATATTTGAATATTTTTACATACATGTATATACATAAAGCATATGTTTTATGTGTATTAATTTTATCTCCCAACTAGATTGAAAGCATCTTGAAAAGAAACCTTTTTTTAAACCACTTTATACTGTTTTAAGCACACACAGGTGTTCATCATATGCTTGATTGAGAGAACGCTATGGTTACAGTCATTGATGTCTTTATATGATTGTAATATATTGCTTTTTCAAAATCAGTAGTCATTTAGTTTTCTTCTGAGACATACCTTTTTACTCTCATTTCTATGTCTTCTTTCAAATGTTAAATAATACATGGCTCATTTTAAACTCACCATTTGCAAGTTTATAGGAATGTGACGGAAGTTTACAATTACCGATCTCTGAGAACTGCACCACACAGCAATTCTTTATGTGTTAGAAGAGCATATTGGAAGACAGACACTTGTAGGTTGCACTGGAATTTAGAAGACTTTTGCTCATCTCATGTATTGTGTCAGTTTGAGAATTTGAAAATGTACCCAAAATGTCTATTCTTCACCTGTAATTCTTCTGTCAGGGATAAGCTAAGCTGAAAGGGTAGACTTTTTTGGTTTATCTTAGCATCCTGAGTCTCTGTATCTGGAATATAATAGATGTTTATGCATTTCCATATGCAAGTCAAGTCAAAATACTGTAGGTGGATTTTTCGGCTTTTCAGAGTTTTCACATTTACTAAATTCTTCATAATTATATCCTAATAGTTTTGTTTTTTTTTTGAGTTGGAGTCTCACTCCATTGCCTAGACTGTAGTGCAGTGGCATACTCACAGCCAACCCAGCATGGACCTGGCGATCCTTCCGCCTCAGCCTTCCAAGTAGCCAGAACTATAGGCGTGTGCTACCACACCCAGCTAATTTTTTATTTATTGTAGAAACGAGGTCTTCCCGCGCCTGGCTAATTTTTGATTTATTGTAGAAACGAGGTCTCACCAAGTTGTCCAGGCTGGTCTCAAACCCACAGGATCAAACAATCCACTCACTTAAGCCTCCCAAAATTCTGGGATTATAGGCTGAGCCACTGCTTCCGGCCCCCTAACAGTTTTTTAAAAACGATTTTCCTTAATTTTTGCCAGAACGAATTTGACATTTGCATTGCTATAAGCCCTTTCTATATATATAGTTTTTAGAAAGGGTTTAAATATATGTTTCTAATATATAAGTAAATATATAGACCTTTTTCTCATTTGTGAGAAAGAGAACAAAAATTGTGCTAAATTATGATTTTTCACTGTAATAAAAATATAGCTTTCTCATGATTAGTATTGTATTTTCAACTGTGTCTTATTAGGATAATTTTAAGAGACTTCTGAAATATTCCATGTGAATTTTTGTTGGATTTTCACAAACTCAAGTGTGTACATAGTTTATTTTTCCTTTACTTTGCCAATTTATATTATTATTGTGGTAAAGTACACATAGCATGAAATTTACCGTTTGAGTTATTTTAAAGTTAGAATTAGTGGTATTAATTACATTCACAATATTGTGCACTGTCCATTTCCAGGACTTGTTCATCATCCCAAACAGAAACTCTGTACCCATTAAATAAAAAATTCCCTCTTCCCCTTTCCCCTAACCCCTGGTAACCTCTGTTCTACTTTCTATCTCTAGGAATTTACCTATTCTAGATCCTTGATGTGAATGGAATCATACATTATTTATTCTTTTATGTCTTATTCACTTAGGATAATGTTTTCAAGGCTTATCCATGTTGTAGTAGGTAGCAGAATTTCCTTTCTTTTTATGGCTGAATAATTTGTATATAATACTACATTTTGTTTCTACACTCATCTTTTGATGGGACAGTTGGGTTGTTTCCGCCTTTTGGCTGTTGTGAATAATGCTGCTATGAGTATTGATGTGCAAAATATCTGTTTGAGTTCCTACTTTCAGCTCTTTTGGGTATGTATCTAAGAACAGAATTGCTGGGTCATATGGTTATTCTGTGTTTAACTTTTTAAGGGATTGCTAAATTGGTTTCCACAATTACTATACCATTTTATGTTCCCACTAGCAATGCACAAAGACTAGTTTCAATTTCTCCATATTCTGTCCAGTGCTTGTTATTTTTGTCTTTTAATTAATAGCCATCCTAACAGGTGTGAAGTGATATCATTGTGCATTGTGGTTAGTTTTTTTTTTGGAGGTGGAGTCTTACTCTGTCGCCCAGGCTAGAGTGCAGATTTTTTGAATTTTTTGTAGACACAAGGTGTTGCTCTTACCTAGGCTGGTCTCAAATTCCTGGGTTCAAGCATTCCTCCCACCGTGCCCTCCCAAAGTGCTGGATTTATATGCACGAGCAACTATGTCTGGCCTCATTTTGGCTTTTATTTGTAGTTTCCTAGTGGCTAGTGATATTAGCATCTTTTCATGTACTATCAATCATTTGTATATCCTTTTTTGGAGAAATGTCTATTTAAGTCCTTTGCCCATTTTTGAATTGGGATGCTTGCTTTTTTGTTAAGTTGTAGTTCTTTTTATATTCTGAATATTAATCCCTTATCAGATAAATGATTTGCAAATATTTTCTCCCAGATATTTCTGTGGGTTGCAGATATTTCTCTAGATTGTCTTTCTTTTTTTTTTTTTTTTTGAGTTGGAGTCTCACTCTGTTGCCCACACTGGAGTGCAGTGGCCGCTCCCAACCACTGCAACCTCGACCTGTTGGGCTCCAGTGATCCTTCTGCCTCAGCCTTCCAAGTGGCTGGAACTACAGGTGCGCGCTACAACGCCCGGCTAATTTTTTGATTTATTGTAGAGATGAGGTCTCGCCAAGTTGCCCAGGCGGGTCTCGAACCCGCGGGCTCAGGCAATCAATCCACTCACCTCAACCTCCCAAGGCGTGGGATTACAGGCTGAGCCACCGAGCCCGGCTGGTGGATTGTCTTTCATGGTCTTTCTTTTTTTTGAGTTGGGGTCTTGCTTTCTCACCTAGGCTGGAGTTCAGTGGCACAATCGTGGCTACCGCAGCCTTGACCTGCTGGGCTCAGGTGCTCCTTTTGCCTCAGCCTTCCAAGTAGTTGGGACAACAGGCACACACCACCTAATTTTTTAATATATTGTAGAGAAGAGGTCTCACCATGTTGCCCAGGCTAGATCTTTCATGGTCTTGATAGGATCTTTTGATGCCCAAATGTGTTTAATTTAGAGGAAATCGGGTATATAATATAGTTTTGAATTTAAATAATATTATAGACTATGCAAAGGATAACCACAAATCTCTGATAGGTTGACCCCACAGCTACAGAAAACCAGAGTAGAGGGAACCCTATTCCTCAAACTTAAAATACCTGCCAAAATAAAGAGAACCCTTTGAAAATAATTTTTCAAATAATCAACACAGCCTGTGGATAAATTAAGAGGAAGTGATAACTGTAAAAGCAGTGCTGCTTGTGATGAAAACACAGGAGAGCAACCTTATTATCAAATCTTAACAGAGTTGAAAAATCAGGATATTCATTTGAGAACTTCAAAAAAGGTTGGCCTTTATTATTACAAATGTACACTAATGACAGCAGATAGTCTCTACCCTAAGAATGAGAAATTCTTTGTATCTTTATGAATTCTGAAATTTAACTTTTGTTAATCCAATGCTGTAGGGGCCTAGGGCTTATTTGTTCTGTGTGCTTTAGGGTAGAGACCTGTTGAAGGATAAAAGGATACTTAGTATGCAAATGACTTTTTTTTTTTAATCAGCTGGAGTACAGTGGCACAATTAGGGCTCACTGCAGCTTTGAACTGGTCTCAAGCTATCCTTCCACTTTAGCCTCTTGAGTAGCTGAGACTACAGGTTTATGTCACTATGCCCAGCTAATTTTTTAATTTTTTTTGTATAGACGAGGTCTCGCTATGTTGCCCAGGCTGGTCTCCAACTCCTGGGTCAAGTGATCCTTCAACTTTGGCCTCCCAAAGTGCTGGAATTACAGCTGTGAGCCATCATGTCCAGCCACAAATGACATATGCTTTAAAATCTTTTCCTCCCCTTCCTCTCCCTCCTCCCTCTTCCCTCCTCCCCCCTCCTTTCCCTCTCTTTTCCTCCTTCTCCTCTTCCCCCCCTTCTTTTTTCTTTCTTTCTTTTTTTTTTTTTTGAGACAGAGTTTTGCTCTGTTGCTCATGCTAGAATGTAGTGGTGCCATCATCTCTTACTGCAACCTTCAACTCCTGGACCCAAGTGATCCTTCAGCCTCAGCCTCCTGAGTATCTGGAACTACAGGTGGACTACAGGTGTGCAACACCATGCTTGGCTAATTTTTGAATTTTTCATAGAAACGGGTCTTGCTATGTTGCCCATGCTGGTCTTGAACTCCTGGCCTGATTGATTGTCCCATCTCAGCCTCCCAAAACACTGGAATTACTGGTGTGAGCCACTATGTCTGGCTGTAGGCACCTTTTTAATGAAATGCTGTGTTTTTAAACTTCTAAAAAACTTTCTATCCAGAGGCCAGTTCTCAATAGATATGCTATCTTAATGGGGGGGGAAAAATATATATATATGAATGAGTTTAAGAGGATGGTAAATACTGGCTGAAATATGTTTCTTTTAGGTATGTAAATGAAATGTAGTCCTTTTGCATATCAAAATTTTAGACCTCATCTAGCATGGCATTAATCTTAGTGCATTTTTATTAGACGTTGCCAGCCATTTGTCTAATAAGTGTTCCAAAAGTTTTTAACTCTGGGCAGTGGCTTTTTACAGCTCATCTGTTGGAGAAAACGTTCATTCTAGACTGAAGACTGATATGCCAGTGTGTTAGTATGAAAAATTGTTCCAGATTTTGAACATTGTTTAATTGAATGACTTCATTTGATGATTAGTGCTTTAATACTTTAAAACATTAATGTTTAACATTGAGCTATAGCAGCTTAGTGCAGTTACAGTGAGATATTGCAAGGAAGATTTATATTTTCTTATCTTTTATGTTTATTTATTTAATTTTATTTTTTTAAGTTGGGGTCTTACTCTGTCACCCAGGCTGGGTTGCAGTGGCATGATCACAGCTTACTGCAGCCTCGACCACCTGGTCTCAGGCCATCCTTTCACCTTAGCCTCATGAGTAATTGTGACTACAGGTATATGCCACCACAGCCAGCTAATTTTTTTTTTTTTTTTTTTAATTTTTTTGTAGAGACATGGTTTTGCTATGTTACCTCAGCTGGTCTTAAATTCCTGGGCTCAAGCATTCCTCCCATCTCAGCCTCCCAAAGTGTTGGGGTTACTGGCATGAGCCACTGTACCTGGTGCTTCATCTTTTAGAAACTGTTACTTTTCATAAAGTAAATAATCAGCTAGGCATGGTGGCTCATACCTGTAATCCGGAGAGCTTGAGCTCTGGAGTTCGAGATTAACCTGAGCAACATAGCAGGATCTCGTCTCCACAAAAAAAAAAAAATCTTAAAAAGTAGGTAGGCATGATGGTGTACACCTGTAGTCCCAACTACTCAGAAGGCCGAGGCAGAAGGATTGCCTGAGCCCAGGAAGTCAAGGCTATGTTGAGCCATGATTGTGTCACTGCACTAAAACCTGAGTGACAGAGTGAGACCCCAACTCAAAAAAAAGAAAAAAATCAGATTATAGCCAGGTGCAGTAGCTCATGGCTGTAATCCCAGCTACTTGAGAGGCTAAGGCAAGAGGATTTCTTAAGCCCAGAAATTCCAGGCTGCAATGGGCTATAATCATACCACTATACTCCAGTCTTGGCAACAGAGTGAGACCCTGTCTCTTAAAAAAAAAAATCAGATTATAATTGGCAAAAAACTGGATGTGAGTTAAAATGCAATGCATATTCTGATTTATGGTTTTTTGATTACATACATTGGAAGATAGGTATTATCCTGTCTTCCCAAATTAGTTTAGAAATTAAAGATTTGGAAAAATTAAAACAACAGGTCAAAATTATTATTTACTTTTTAAAAACTATTCTCCTGTCATTTTGTGCTTATATTCACATCTCAAATCTGGCTAAAATATTAGACTTATTTCTGTAGCTTTCTGCTAGATTGATTCTACCAAAGTTGATAGGCTAAAGGTAATCATAACTCTGGCCTATCCAAAGACTCTACTTTACTACACTTAAAACAGAAAAAGGAAAAATAGTGTTAACTAAGGACATAATTTAGTATAGGTTATTTTTATACTTCTGGGTGTGCATGTATGATGTATTTGGTCTTATGTACATTTGAACATGGTGCCATATGGGCTTATGGTGCGTTATAAATGCTCCTTTAAATGCTCAACGGTAAACATTAAAATCACTAAGATGGAGTATAAATTTGTATTACATATAATCATTTCTTGATTTGCATAGTAATATGGTACTGTAAAATGATCAAGCTGAAGCTATTCAAAGTGATTGTAATAATCAGTGGGAAAAATTAAGATTACTCTGTGTAACCTTTAAAAAATATTGTCAAGACATTAAAAACTTTTTAGCCAGGCTTGGTGGCGCGCAACTATAGTTCCAGCTACTTGAAAGACTGAAGCAGAAGGATCGCCTGAGTCCAGCAATTCGAGGCTGTGGTGGCTGCGATTGTATCATTGCACTTCAGCCTGGACGACAGAATCAGGCTCCAACTCAAAAAAAAAAGAAAAAGAAAAAACATTAAAAACTCTCTTACAGTTAGTTATAAATGTACAGGGAGGTTTTTAAAAAATAGTAGGATTAAAATAATTTCGTAGTACTTTGTAATTTAAAATATCAGAATTAAAGTGTTTTCTTTGTAAAAAAAAAAATACATCAAGAGTATGAGCAGTGCTTGCCTTCTTGTATAGCTTAAAATAATGTGAATTGAGCATCTTTTCTATGCTGTGAATTGTCATGCTCCTTTCTAAGTTTGGTTCAGCTAACATTTTTTTTTTGTTGTGCCTTCAATGTTGTGAAATATCTATGAGAGTCCCTTTGATATAAAGTTGTTTTTTGATTTTTTTTTTTTTTGTCATTATCGCCTCCCTTGGACATCTTCATCTTTTTTGTCAAAATCACATTTTGCATTTATGTTGAGATGTTCACCTTTTACTAAGTTTCTCTGGCTGCATATCTAGAGTCTCTTGTAAGGCAACATTCCTGTGGTCAGCGATTTCTTCTAAATTTTCATTTACATTCTGTCCAAATTTAGCATTATGTTTCTTTGCTACATTTTCATCTTTGTTGGGCAGTTCACCTCTTTTGATTATCCATTTTTGTAAAATGTCATGTGAATTTATCACACAGGTAGTATAATTTTACTCTGTGTATTAACTGGTGACCAATCACTGACATTCTTCGAAAGACATGAAATGATTGGTCATTATAATGTGTGTCTGTTCTTTACATAGGAATTTCTGGACTGAAGAGCTGGCAGAGAAGTTTGGAGTTTATGCAGTTATTCACAGTATTTTTTTTTTTTTTCTTTTTGAGCAGGGGTCTCACTCTGCTGTTCAGGTTGGAGTGCAGTGGCATGATCCTGACTCACTGCAGCCTCAGCCTCCTGGGCTCAAGCAATCCTTTTGCCTCAATCTTCCCAGAAGCTGGGACTACAGGTGTGTGCCACTGTGCCCGCCTAATTTTTAAAAATGTTTTTGTAGAGATGAGATCTCATTATATTGTCTAGGCTTGTCTCGAGCTCCTGGGCTCAAGCAGTCTTGCCTTGGCCTCCCAAAGTGCAGGGATAATAGTCATGAGCTACCTATGCTTGGCGCATGGTTAATATATTGTGATGACTGACATTTGAATTGCATTTTTGGGAGACTTGTGTTATTTAACTAAAATGTAGTAATTGAAATTCATGTATATTATAACCATATAAAGTGAAAACTGCCTTTATATTAAAAATAAAATTAACTTTTATGTCTCGAATTGTTCATCAAATACATGTTTTGGTGAGGACTTAATTTCTCAAGAAATGAAAGAATATGTTTATGGTTTGTGCAGGTGAAAAGGATGTGAGGATTTGCTATATAACCTCAGTTTTTTTCTTATGCTTATATAATTTTGCAAACTTTCTGCCTTTAATATGGTCAATGTATGGTGCACTTATTTTCTGGGAAGATTTTTAGGACTTGATGTTTTTCATTTCTTACCTTATGGAATTGATTAGCAAAAATATTCTTTTTTTCAACCAAATAATTTAGTTATAAGAGTATTTGTTGTAGATTGTTTATAATTTTGAAAAAATTATGAACAGTTTAAGTGTCCATCAGTAGATTAGTAAACTAAATTTTTTTATATATATGTATATATAAAGGACATATATAATGAATTTCATACACCCATTAACACTGATATTGGTGCCCGGCACAGTGGCTCCCATCTGTGATCCCAGCACTTTAGGAGGTGGAGACAAGAGGACTGCCTGAGCCCAGGGGTTTGAGACCAGCCTGGGCAACTTGGTGAGACTTCATCTCTACAATAAATAAAAAAGTTAGCTCGGCATGGTGGTGCACATCTGTAGTTATAACTGTTTGGAAGACTGAGGCGGAAGGATTGCCTGATCCCAGGAGGTCAAGGGTGTGATGGTTGTGATCATGCTACTGCACTCCAGCCTGGACGGCAGAGTGAGACTCCTAAAACAAACAAAAACTGATACTGTAGAAGAACATTTAATAACATAGCTGTGGTTTCACTGTTCAGTATGGTGCAGAGGGGAAAGTATGAAGTATCGTATGATCAAATTTTTATAAAAATAATACATATGTAAAGAAGACATATATTGGAGGAATATATTGTAAAACATTAGGCTACCTTTGGTGGAACTGGAATAAATTTTTATTCTCATTATGTCTGTGTCTTTCTAATAAACTTTAATTGTATTTATAGAATGTTTTATTACAAAGTTTAAAAATAACAAAAAAGCATCATTTTTAGTCCCTTTTTTCACAAATGGCCCTTCTTTCACATTTGGATGTCATATATAGTTCCATTAATTTTGGTATTTCAATGGGATTAAAGTGGGATTAAACAATGAGACTTTACAAGTTTTTTGGGCACCAGATAAGTTGATATTTGTTGATATCACCACCAAAAGTGTTTGTGTTGGTGCAGAATATGATCAGGTAGAGAGCTGTAGGACTTGCTGACTCGTATAATTGAAAAATCTTTTAAAAAATTTAAATACATTTTCTTTAACATCAGACTTTAAAGAATTGTCTGATAACTGTCTTTTTCATTTCATTACTTTATGAAAGATTTAAGACACTTTGAGTTTATTGTTAATCTAGGTAAGTTTCTAGTAAGATTTGAAAAATACTTCACTAATCTGAGTTCTACAGAGAGTTAAAGGTAGATTATTGTAAAACTGTTAAAGCAGGAAAAAATAGTTCACATTTCCCATTTATTATTTATTTGAGTCGCGGTCTCACTCTGTCACTCAGGCTGAAGGGCACTGGCATGATCACAGTTCATTGCAGCCTTGATCTCTTGGACTCAGGTGATCCTTCTGCCTCAGCCTCCTGGGTAGCTGGGACTATAGGCAAGCATCACCATACCTGGCTAATTTTTAATTTTTTTGTAGAGTTGAGGTCTTTCTATGTTGTCCAGGCTAGTCTCGAACTCCTGGGCTCAAACAGTTCTCTTGCTTTGGCCTCCTAGAGTGCTGGGGTTATAGGTATGAACCACCATTCCCGGTCTTATTTTCCTCTTAGACAGCTTTTTTTGGTTCTTTTTGCCTGTCCTCTTTTTAAAAATTTGTAATCCATGTTTTGATTTGACAGAAGCACTTAGATTTCTTATGGTTACTGAAATAAATAATTGAATTAAATATTAAGTGCCTTTGGTGTTCTAGATTCTGTGCTGAGTGTTGGAGATACTAAGACAAGATGTAATGCTGCCCTCAAGGAGCTTATCATCCATATATGATAAGGTACTGTAGGGTCATGAAGGAGAGGTATAGTATGAGGATGAAAGGAACAAGGAGGTGTTGTTTTAACCCACTTAAAAGAGGGCTTAGGTGCTGTGATGTTTAGATGGCCTTGGTAAGAAGTAGGATGTTATCCACAGAGAGGGAGGAGCATTGTAAAGAGGGACTTCAACTACCCAACTAACATAATATAAAACTTAATTGGAAATTGTAGAAGCAGTATAACAGTATTACTGAGAGATTGGAAAATTAAGGGAGAAAATTCCATTAATGATTCTGTCACCATACACAGCTAATTATTTGCTTTTACTTTTTTTCCAAATTAATGTATTGTTTCAGTCATAACATATTTAAACTTTTATATCTGCTTTTTCTGAGATTTTTTTAAATCAGTGTTATACATACCTGTACAGTCATGTGCTGCATATCAATGTTTCAGTGTTGGACTGTAGATTTGATGGTGATCCCATAAGATTATAATAGAAGCTGAAAAATTCCTATCATCTAGTGATGATGTAACTATTTACTATACTTTTTATCATTATATCATTTGTATTTTTAGAGTGTACTCCTTATACTTACTAAAAAATAGCTAACTGTAACAGCCTCAGGCAGGTCTTTCAGATGGTATTTCAGAAGAAGGCATTGTCACAGGAGATGACAGCTTCATGCCTATTACTGAAGCTTCTAGGGGACAAGATGTGGAGGTGGAAGACAGTGATATTGATGACCCTGATACTGTGTAGGCCTAGGCTAAGGTGTGTGTCTGTGTCTTAGTTTTTAACAAAAAAGTTTAGAAAGTAACTAAAATTTTAAATATTTATTTTTGAGTTGGGGTCTCACTCTGTCACCTCGGTTGGAGTGAAGTGGCATGATGTCTCATTGCAGCCTTGATCTTACGGGCTCATGCAATCCTGCCTCTCAGGTTCCTCAGTAGCTGGGACTACAGGCATGTGCTACTATGTCAGCTAATTTTTTGATTTTTTTTTGTAGAGAGGAAGTCTTACTATGTTGCCTAGGCTGGTCTTGAACTCCTGGGCTCAAGCAGTTCTCCCACTTTAGCCTCCCAACGTTCTGGGATTATAGGTGTGAGCCATTGCACTGGCCTAAATAATTTAAAATAGAAAAAAGCTTATAGAATAAGGATATAAAAAAAAATTTTTTTGGTACAGCTGTACAATGTGTTATTAAAAATAAATATTATAAGAGTCAACAAGTTAAATTAAGTTTATAAAATAAAAAGTTACAATAAGCTGAGATTAATTTATTATTGAATAAAAATTTTAAATTTAAATTTAGTGTTACTTAAGTGCACAGCATTTATGAGGTCTACTATAGTGGTGTACTTTAATGTCTTAGGCCTTCATATTCACTCACCACTTACTCGCTGACTCACCCAGAGCAGCAATTTCTAGTTCTGCAAACTCTATTCATGGTAACTCCTCTGTACAAGTATACCATTTTTTATTTTTGATTCAGTGTTTTTATTGTTCCTTTTCTATGCTTGGATATGTTTTGATGCACAAATACTATTGTGTTACAATTGCCTACAGTATTCAGTACAGTGATATGCTGTACAGGTTTGTAGCCTAGGAGCAATAGATGTTTAGCCTAGGTATATAGTAGGCTGTGTCATCTAGGTTTGTGTAAGCACACTCTGTGATGTCAGCACAATGACAAAATTGCATAATAATGCATTTCTTCGAATGTATCTGTTATTTTGTAACATATGATTGGATTTTTTTTTTTAAAGGAACAGAGTCAAAAAAAAAAAAAGGAACAGAGTCTACTTTTACTAAAAATTAACCCATGTAAACAAATTGACAAAGATGATTACACAGTACTGTTACATAAATGTACAAACACAGTAAATAAAATTAAAATTAAAATTAGGCACCATTACCTATACAAAATCCAGTGCAAGCCATACATACATACATATAATTACAAATTCAATCTTTCTACCCCTTAAACCGGAGATACTAGGAAACACAGCAGCCAGAGATGCCAGAAACCTCATAAGGAAGGGCCGGGGCTCTACTCACCCCAACACTTCTTCTATTGAAGCCCAGTTGTTGGTGGAACTTTAAGTGATAATATTATCTTGTAAATTGTTTCAGTGCTTGAGCTGAGGGAGATTGTATTTTAAAGTGCTAAAGAGCTTGCGCATGATTTGTTAGATGATTCCCTAACCTTCCTTGGTATTTTCTCCTTTTCAGAAGAGACCATTTTATAGTCTTTTTTTTTTTGAGTTAGAGTCTCACTCTGTCGCCCAGACTGGAGTGAAGTGACCACTTTGTAGTCTTTTAGTTGATCTTTGGTATTTGGTATTGATTTCTCAATTTAGCATTTTCTGTTGACTTCCCACTTCTGAGCATGAGAATTTAGCTTTCTTTCCTTCCTTCTTAGCCACTTCCCCTTCCCTTTCCCTATTACTTCATTCTACCACAGTAGTTAGATAGTAATTTTGGCTAGATAAATGTTCAATAGCCTTATTATGAGCATGCACGTAGGATTCACAGTTAACGTTATGGTGTAACTTTTTAAAGTTGTGATAACTTTTCTATTTTTATCTTTTAAGTTTATTTTTATTTTTTATTTTTTTGAGTTGGAGTCTCACTCTGTCGCCCAGACTGGAGTGTAGTGGCCACTCCTGGCCACCGCAGCCTTGACCTGCTGGGCTCCGGCGATCCTTCCGCCTCAGCCTTCCAAGTAGCTGGAACTACAGGTGTGCGCTACCACGCCCGGCTAATTTTTTAAAAATTTTTATTGTAGAGATGAGGTCTCGCCGAGTTGCCCAGGCGGGGTCTCGAACCTGCGGGCTCAGGCAATTCACTCACCTCAGCCTCCCAAAGCGCGGGATTACAGGCTGAGCCACCAAGCCCGACTTTTTTTTTTTTTTTTTTTGAGGCAGGGCTTTGCTCTATTGTCTAGGCTAGTGTATGGCATGATCATCGCTCACTGCAGGCTTGAACTCCTCTGTTCGAGTGATCCTCCCAGCTCAGCCTCTCAAGTAGCTGGGATTAGAGGCAAGCCAATGCACATGGCTGCTTAGTTTTCTAACACAACTTTTGTTTTTCTCTGAGCTAATAATTATTGTGGTTTTATTTGTGTTTGCTTAGTATTTTATGTGCTTATTACTAATACTAATTAAATCCTAAATTGTCACTTGCCCAAGTCTCCTCAAGACTATCAGGTATTAGGAATTTTTTCTTCTTATGTCTCGTGGCTTTCAACCTGGACTGGTTACTCTCTGAAACTTTCTTATAGTTATGATCCAATGAATTTCCTTACCTTTATCTTGGGAATTCTCTTGTGCTAGTTCTTTCGTTACCTGTATTCAATATCTTCTGCTTTCTGGATTTTATCTTATTTTGGTGGATAACTTCCAGGAACTCTTTGAGAAAAAGTTTATGTGAGGTAATTTATTTGAGATTCATGAGTCTGAAAATATCTTAACTCTGTCCTCATATTTGACTAAAAGCTTGTCTGAGTTAAATTTTAAGTTAGAAATCAGTTTTCTTCAGAATTTTAAGAAAGTATTCATTTTTAGCCTACTTTCCTATGTTGCCGTTGAGATATCCAGTGCCATTCTAATTTTTGGACGGTTATCATTTGTGTGTCTAGAAGTTTATAGATGTTCTGAAATTTCACGATTAGTATGGCTCTGTTTTTACCTGTTTGCTCACAAAGGCCAGTGCTTTTCAATTCTGGGAAATTTCCTTTAATTACTGTCTAGATAATTTCTTTTACATTTTCTTTCTTCCGAAACTCCTATTTTTGGATGTTGGACTTCTTGCATGGATCAGCTATTTTTTTCTTTTTTTTTTTTTTTTGAGTCAGAGTCTCAAAAGTGTCACCCAGGTTGGAGTGCAGTGGCACTCTTATGGCCACCACAGCTTCGACCTACTGGGCTTAGGCAATCCTTCTGCCTCAGCCTTCTAAGTAGCTGGAACTACAGATACACTCCACCATGCCCAGATAGTTTGTGTGTGTGTGTGTGATTTATTGTAGAGATGAGGTCTCACCAAGTTGCCCAGGCAGGTCTTGAAACCCTGGCTCAGGCAATCCTTTTGCCTCGGTCTCCCAAAGTGCTGGGATTACAGGCTGAGCCACCGTGCCCAGTTGATCTTCTGATTTTTTTTTTTTTTTTGAGTTGGAGTCTCACTCTGTCACCCAGACTGGAGTGCAGTGACTGCTCCCGGCCTCCGAGGCCTCGACCTGCTGGGCTCTGGCGATCCTTCTGCCTCATCCTTCCAAGTAGCTGGAACTACAGGCGTGTGCTACCACGCCTGGCTACTTTTTTGATTTATTGTAGAGATGAGGTCTCGCTGCCCAGGCGGGTCTCAAACCCGCGGCTCAGGCAATTCACTCACCTCAGCCTCCCAAAGGCGCGGGATTACAGACTGAGCCACCGAGCCCGGCATATCTTCTAATTTTTTTAAAGTATTTTTTCATCTTCTAATTTTTTAAAAGTATTTTTCATCTTTGTCATTTTACTACTTTTTGGGAGATTTCTTCTACTTTGTCTTCCAATCTTTCTATTGATCTTTGTTTTTCTGCTCTTCTTTTTCTTTTTTTTTTTTGAGTTGGAGTCTCACTCTGTCACCCAGACTGGAGTGCAGTGACTGCTCCCGGCCTCCGAGGCCTCGACCTGCTGGGCTCTGGCGATCCTTCTGCCTCATCCTTCCAAGTAGCTGGAACTACAGGCGTGTGCTACCACGCCTGGCTACTTTTTTGATTTATTGTAGAGATGAGGTCTCGCTGCCCAGGCGGGTCTCAAACCCGCGGCTCAGGCAATTCACTCACCTCAGCCTCCCAAAGGCGCGGGATTACAGACTGAGCCACCGAGCCCGGCATATCTTCTAATTTTTTTAAAGTATTTTTTCATCTTCTAATTTTTTAAAAGTATTTTTCATCTTTGTCATTTTACTACTTTTTGGGAGATTTCTTCTACTTTGTCTTCCAATCTTTCTATTGATCTTTGTTTTTCTGCTCTTCTTTTTCTTTTTTTTTTTTGAGTTGGAGTCTCACTCTGTCACCCAGACTGGAGTGCAGTGACTGCTCCCGGCCTCCGAGGCCTCGACCTGCTGGGCTCTGGCGATCCTTCTGCCTCATCCTTCCAAGTAGCTGGAACTACAGGCGTGTGCTACCACGCCTGGCTACTTTTTTGATTTATTGTAGAGATGAGGTCTCGCTGCCCAGGCGGGTCTCAAACCCGCGGCTCAGGCAATTCACTCACCTCAGCCTCCCAAAGGCGCGGGATTACAGACTGAGCCACCGAGCCCGGCATATCTTCTAATTTTTTTAAAGTATTTTTTCATCTTCTAATTTTTTAAAAGTATTTTTCATCTTTGTCATTTTACTACTTTTTGGGAGATTTCTTCTACTTTGTCTTCCAATCTTTCTATTGATCTTTGTTTTTCTGCTCTTCTTTTTCTTTTTTTTTTTTGAGTTGGAGTCTCACTCTGTCACCCAGACTGGAGTGCAGTGACTGCTCCCGGCCTCCGAGGCCTCGACCTGCTGGGCTCTGGCGATCCTTCTGCCTCATCCTTCCAAGTAGCTGGAACTACAGGCGTGTGCTACCACGCCTGGCTACTTTTTTGATTTATTGTAGAGATGAGGTCTCGCTGCCCAGGCGGGTCTCAAACCCGCGGCTCAGGCAATTCACTCACCTCAGCCTCCCAAAGGCGCGGGATTACAGACTGAGCCACCGAGCCCGGCATATCTTCTAATTTTTTTAAAGTATTTTTTCATCTTCTAATTTTTTAAAAGTATTTTTCATCTTTGTCATTTTACTACTTTTTGGGAGATTTCTTCTACTTTGTCTTCCAATCTTTCTATTGATCTTTGTTTTTCTGCTCTTCTTTTTCTTTTTTTTTTTTGAGTTGGAGTCTCACTCTGTCACCCAGACTGGAATGCAGTGACCGCTCCTGGCCATAGCAGCCTCGCCCTGCTGGACTCCGGCGATCCTTCCACCTCAGCCTTCCAAGTACCCGGAACTACAGGTGTGCGCTACCACGCCCGGCTAATTTTTTTTGATTTATTGTAGAGATGAGGTCTCGCCAAGTTGCCCAGGCGGGTCTCGAACTCACAGACAATCCACTCACTTCAGCCTCCCAAAGCGTGGGATTACAGGCTGAGGCACTGAGCCCAGCAAATTTCTTGCTTTTTAAGGATTATTTCCTTAAAGTAGATTCCCAGAAATAAAATCTTTTGACTCAATTTTTTGAAAGTGGACACTGAGTTGATATTACTAAATATCAGCATTCAAAAATTATTCTTAGATAATTGAATAATCTAAAGTGGTAGCTTGTTTTAACTGGTATTTTTTGGGTCGATGTAAAGGTAGAATTTTTTCCCCACATTTCTTCATTATTTCATTGTCTTTGTGTCCTTTGTTCTTGTTTATCATCATTTTTACTTCTTTAAATTTTCTTTATGAAATTAATTTGTATATCTTTTTATAATAAATACTTTGAATGTTAACCAACTATTTCACAAATTTGCTGCAAAGATTTCCTCTTTTTATTTTACTTATTGCTATATACAATTTTTTTTGCTATTTTTAATGTATATGACTTAAAATTTGTATATATTGGCCAGGCTCAGTAGCTCAGCCTGTAATCCCAATGCTTTGGGAGGCTGAGGTGAGTGGAATTGCCTGCGCCTGTGGGTTTGAGACCTACCTGGGCAACTTGGTGAGCCCTCATCTCCACAATAAATCAAAAATTAGCCGGGTGTGGTAGCGCACACCTGTAGTTCCGGCTACTTGGAAGACAGAGGCGGAAGGATCATGGAGTCCAGCAGGTTTAGGTTGCGGTGGCGGGAGCGTGCCACTGCACTCCAGTCTGGGCGACGGAGTGAGACTCCAACTCAAAAAACAAACAAACAAAAATTTTGTAAATATTAATAGGCAAATTTGCTAACTACTGTGTTTCTTTTTCATTTCTGACATTTCACATTTTTACTCTTATATGTCTGAAAAATACTTCTAATTTATGACTTTATATTTTTAGTGTTCAACTTTTTTTTGTTCACCAGAAATTGACCTTGGAGTGTGGTAAAAAGCTAGGATTTAAATTTACATTTTGCCGGTGTGGTGGCTCATGCGTGTAATACAAGCACTTTGGGAGGTGGAGGCAAGAGGATTACCTGAGCCCACGGGCTTGAGTCTAGCCTGGGCAATATGGCAAGACCTTGCCTCTAAAATAAACCGAAAAATTAGCTGGGCGTGGTGGCGCATGCCTGTGGTTCCAGCATTTGGAAGGCTGAGGTGGAAGGGTTGCCTGAGCCCAGCAGATTGAGGCTGCGGTGGCTGTGAGCAGTGTGCCACTGCACTCCAGCCTGGATGACAGAATCCAACTCCAACTCAAAAAAAAAAAAGTCAATTTTTTTTTTTAGGTGATAAGAAACTCTGATATGAGACAGGTAATCATTTCCATTCCTAGTTGAAAATAAATGTTTTAAATTTAAATATAAATTAAATATATATTGGGGTTGTGGTTCTCACTATGTTGCTTGGGCTAGTCTTGAACTCCTTCCTGGGTTCAAGTAATCTGCCTTCCTCTGCCACCCAAGTAGCTGGGATTATGGGCATGCGCTGCCACCGTGCCTGGCTTAAACAATATCTTTTTTAAAATAGTTTATGTATAATAATTCCTATTCTACCTCATAAATTCTGTTTTTATTTTTCTTTTGTGTAGCCTTGCGTGAGAAACTTTTGTATTTTTTTAGAGAAACTTGCATCATATACAAAGTCCATACTTTTACTTTGGTCTGCTTTAGTTGTTTGGGAAGTGTTTGTACACTTGGCTTTTTTGTAATAAAAGTTCATAGTATTTCCATCTTGAAGTTGTGTATAGAACCATATATGATTATCAGGAAATTGCCGACAACTATGAATTGCTTAGTATGTGCAGTCAAGAAAAGAAACCCCTAGACTGATTTTATGTTTATTATTTTTTAATGGGAAGATTTAATTCTTGTATTTATAGTTTTTGTGTGTACGTGGTTTTATTTTGATATTTGTGTTTTTACTAGGACCTCAGTTTAAAATATGTTTTTCCTTCCGTTGTTTTTTATCCCCCTTAATAACCCTACAATTACAGTAGTCTTGTGTTTGTTTGAACCAAGGCCTTTTGATGAAAAGATTTTCCTTTAGTAGAGAAGCTCCTTAGGTTTATGTCAAGATTTCTTACTAACTATAACAGTAGAACCCATTTCTTCAGTGACTTCTGTGAAGTGGGAAAAAAATTACGTATTGAAATAAAAAACAATCTAATGTTTATATAACTCTGTTGAGTTAAAAATTTATATTAAAATGTGAACAGGAAGTGGTACAGTATCCAGTACTATAAGTCCAATGTGAAGTGCTTCATTATCTCTCTACATACTGTATTTCCTTTGCAGCAGAAAGGTGGAATTGTGTTTGATGAAATGGTGAAATTGATTAGATGGAATTTTTAACTGTAAGAGAGTCTTTACAAAGCAAGCTTGAATCTGGGCACAGTGGCACACGCCTGTAATCCCAGCACTTTGGAATGCAGAGATGAGAGGATTGCCTGAGTCCATGGGTTCGAGACCAGTCTGGGCAAGTTGATGAGACCTTGTCTCTACAATAAATCAAAAAATTAGCCAGGCATGGTGGCACATGCCTGTGGTTCCAGCTACTTGGAAGACTGTGGTGGAAGAATCACTTGAGCCCAGCAGGTTGAGGCCGCAGTGGCCGTGCGCGTGCCACTGTACTCCAGCCTGGGTGACAGAGTGAGATCCCTACTCAAACAAAAAAAAAAAAGAAAGAAAGAAAGAAAGAAAGCAGGCTTGAAATTCTTATATACTTTAAAAATAGCAGTGTGTTTCTGTTTCTGGGAGAGAAGCAGCACCAATTTTTTTTTTTTGAGATCAGGTCTCACTATTTTGCCCCAGATGTGTCTTGGACTCTTGGGCTCAAAGGATCTTCCTACCTTAACCCTCTGAGTAGCTGGGATTATAGGTGTGTACCACTGTACCTGGCTCATTTTAGTTTTATTGTTTTTATTTTTATTTTTGAGTTAGTGTCTCATTCTGTCACCCAGGCTAAAGGACAGTGGCACTGTCCTGGCTCACTGCAGCCTTGACCTCCTGGCCTCAAGTGATCCTTTTGTTTCAGCCCCCTGAGTAGCTGGGTCTACAAGCATGCTCCATGATACTCAGCCAATTTTTAATTTTTTTGTAGAGATGAGGTCTCACTGTGTTGCCCAGGCTGGTCTTGAACTCTTGAGCTCAAGGGATCCTCTCACCTTAGCTTCCCAAAGTGCTGGGATTACAGGTATGAACCACCGCACCCAGCTTCATTTTAGTTTTGAATGTCAGGGTTCAAGAACTACTACTATTAAAAAATGGATTAATTTCTCAAGTCATTTTGAAGCTGACACTTTGCAGAAATTTGTATTCAGTAGTTTTGTTCTGGTTTTCCTTTTACGTTTTTTTCGATGGCGTTATTCTTGGTATTTAAATAAAATTATATATACTTTTTATTTATAAAAATACCTTCTCTGAATGAATCTTTTTAGTAATTACTTTGTTTCCTAACAACTTCATAACCATTACCATGAAGTCACAGTATAGAGTAATGAAAAAAATAATAAAAGTTTTGTACTTAACTAGGACAAGAATTCCTTGGGGAAATATTGAGTGAATGATTACAGGGAAGTTAATTCTTTAGTTACAGAATATTTGCTTTGAAAGTTAAATTCAACTTTAAAACATAGTAATTTTGAAAGAAAGTCATTTATGAAATTAGATTAACGGAATAATTAGAGCTTAGTTGATAATGAAGACTGGAAAACAATTAACATTTTCTTCATTTAAACAAACCTTACTTTCACATGTTGAAATAACTTTAATTTCATTTTTCTTCAAACTATAATCTGGTAGTGCTGTTGCCTGTTTCTCTACCTGAATTTTTCGTGGTAATGACTTTTTTCCATGGTTGTGAGTAATCTATTAGTATGTTGTCATGTACGCCAGTAGATTTATAGTTAGCTGGCTGACTGAAAGTTATGATTGAGAGTTGAAGATAGAATGAATATATATCATTGCTATTAGAAAATCTAAAGCTGGAATCCAGTAAGCAACAGTATCTAAGATAGTCATGAAAATTAAGTGTCGCTGAGCTCGGTGGCTCAACCTGTAATCCCACGCCTTTGGGAGGCTGAGGTGAGTGGATTGCCTGAGCCCACGGGTTCGAGCCCCACCTGGGCAGCGAGACCTCATCTCTACCATAAATCAAAAAATCAGCCAGGTGTGGTAGCGCATGCCTGTAATTCCCCCTACTCGGAAGGCTGAGGCGGAGGGATCACCGGAGCCCAGCAGGTCGAGGCTACGGTGGCCAGGAGTGGCCACTGCACTCCAGTCTGGGCCGACAGAGTGAGACTCCAACTCAAAAAAAAAAAAAGAAAATTAAGTGTCTCTGGTTCATGACATCTTTCTATAAACATATGAAGATGTTAAATTTTATTATAATGTTAACTTTAAAAATTTTTTTTTTTTTTTTGAGTTGAAGTCTCACTGTCACCCAGACTGGAGTGCAGTGGCCGCTCCCGGCTACCACAGCCTCAACCTGCTGGGCTCCAGCGATCCTTCCACCTCAGCCTTGCACATAGCTGGAACTACAGGCGCGTACTACCATGCCCTGCTAATTTTTTAATTTATTGTAGAGATGAGGTCTCGCCTGCCCAGGCGGGCCTCGAACCCGTGGGCTCAGGCAGTCCATTCACCTCAGCCTCCCAAAGGCACAGGATTACAGACTGAGCCACCGAGCCCAGCAAAAATTTCAAATGAGAATACTTTTTATTACCTGGGTTGGTGTACACTTTCTTTCTTTTTTTTTTTTTGAGTTGGAGTCTCACTCTGTCACCCAGGCTGGAGTGCAGTGGCACACCTGTGGCCACCCCAGCGTTGACTGACTGGGCTCTGGCAATCCTTCCGCCTCAGCCCTCCAAGTAGCTGGAACTACAGGTGCATGCTACCACACCCAGCTGATTTTTGATTTATTGTAGAGAGGAGGTCTCACCAAGTTGCCCGGGCTGATCTTGAACCCGCAGGCACAGGCAATCCACTTTTCTTGGCCTCCCAAAGTGCTGGGATTACAGGCTGAGCCACCAAGCTTGGTCGGTGCACACTTTCTAATCATAAACTATTGATATAACATTTTTGAGAAAATATAAAGCAAGAACTCAGTTTGGCAATGTAAATATGTGTATGTCTTTTAAGAATTCAAAATTGGTGAATAAGATTCCTATAAACCCAATTTTTGGGAGCCCGAAGTGGGAGGATTGCTTGAGGCTGGGAGATCGAGACCAGTCTGGACAACATAGTAAGACCTCATCTCTATAAAAAAATTAAAAAATTAGCTGGGTGTGGTGGTGCATATCTGTACTCCCGAATACTTGGGGGTCTGAGGAGAGAGGATCACCTGAGCCTAGGAAGTCAAGGCTGCAGTGAGCTACAGTTGTGCCATTGTACTCCAATCTGGGTGACAGAGCAATACCTTATTTCTGGGAAAAAACCCAAAAAACAAAAAACCAAGGTTGTTCATATTTGACTCTTACCTATTTAAATAATTCTTTCAGTATTGATTTTGGTATCAAGAGGAATAATGTGAAGTTTTGTTAGATGTTACATTATCATTAATAACATATGTAACATTAACATGAATAACAATGAAAGTGACATTTTCCCTGTTATTTCTTAGGTGTCGTGGTTGCCAAGACATCAGTTTGTTTTCAATAGTGTTTCTTCTCACATGATAGCAGCATTGGGAAATGAGGCACTGTATGTGTTCTTTTTAACCAGTTTGCTAAGAAAAATGTTTAAAAATCCTAGTTATTTCCATTCTGTATAGAAAGTAGAACAATTTCATTAATATGTTTTCTCCTAATAGATTGTTTCATTGTTTCCAAATTTCATGAATTTGTTCTTGTTGAAGATGGTTTTTTTGTAGTGTCTTTTCTTTCAACAAGGATCTCAGTGACACATGGAATGGGTGAATTATACAGTTATGAAAAATTTTATGATTTCTTAGCTAAGCAGAAGATGCAAGAAATTTCAAGCTGGATATTATCAGTTTAGCTAGTACTAGTAGTAGAATGTAGATGTTCTGACTTTTCTGAATGATACGATGAAGATGTAAATCTATGTTGTTGTTTGTGGCTTTCCTTACAAATGTGAACCTAAACTATAAAATTTGTCTTGTCAGTGGAAGATGCATCTCATTGGAAGATTGGACTTTCTTTTCTTTGCAAGCATATTAAGTGAACAATGAAGTTTATTGAAAGGGGAAATTTAGGATAAATTATGTTGGCCTTCATTATGTTGAAAGAGATTATTAAAAGTGAGATAGAACGGAGGTAATAAATGCTTGTAATTTTATGAATATTGCATATGATTGACTTAGCAGGTGCTATGGTCTGAATGTTTGTGTCACCACAGCCCCCCGGCCCCCAGTTCATATTTTGAAGCCTAATTTCCAGTGGATGGTGGTATTAAGAGGCCTTTGGGAGGTGAATAGTTTATAAGGGCTCTGTCCTCATGAATGGGATTAGTGCCTTTAAAAGAGGCTTGAGGGAGCTTACTTTGTCCCTTCTACCATGTTAAGGACACATAGAAAGTGCTATCTGTGAGGAATTGGCTCTCACCAGACACCGAATCTACTGGTGCGTCTGTCTTGGGCCTTCCAGCCTCCTGAACTGTGAGCAATAAATTTCTGAGGTTTATAAATACCTAGCCTAAGGTATTTTGTCATAGCACCTTGAACAAACTAAGGCAGCGTAGTAACGAAAGGGAAACATCACTGGCTCCTTTAGGGAACCTGAAAACTTGTAACTTTGTGGGGGGGGTGCCTTCTTCCCTCCCTCCTGCTCTCCCTTCTTCTTTCCCTTCTTTCCAAAACAAAAGAATCATCACAGAGACCTATGATATCCTTATCTCATAAGACTGTTATAAGAATCTTATGAAATAATGTCTATAAAAATGCTTTTTGAAGAGTAAAATGCTAGGTTAGGTGCAACATTTATTATTAATCTTATTTTGTTAAATAGGTTAAAGGCAATGAAGACAACCTGTTATTACATTTTAGTTGGATCTGTAAAGGAAATTGGGCTATTAGATGTTTTTTGACTAAGGTGGTTTTTTTTCCCCCTCCCCTGGGGAAAGGAGGATAGTTGGAAGCATATATATTAATGTAGTTGAACTGATGAGTGCCATGTTGCTAATAGCTTCAGAAGTTTATGAACCAGGAGAATGATAAATAGTATGTCTGATTTCAGAACCTGCTGGAAGCAAATGAATAAACTAGAAAACTTGTCACCGACATATGTTAAATAGTTATTTTGTTATATTATGGAAAATAAAGAAAAGCTAATGAAACTATCTTCATAATAGTTAAGACTCTCCTGCAGTGTTTAAGTATATAACAGATTTCTAGCCAGGCTTGGTGGCTCAGCCTGTAATCCTGTGCCTTTGGGAGGCTGAAGTGAGTGGATTGCCTGAGCCCGCGGGTTCGAGACCCACCTGGGCAACTTGGCTACACTCATCTCTACAATAAAATCAAAAATTAGCCGGGTGTGGTAGCGCATGCCTGTAGTTCCAACTACTTGGAAGGCTGAGGTGGAAGGATTGCCAGAGCCCAGCAGGTTGAGGCTGCGGTGGCTGGGAGCATGCCACTGCACTCCAGTCTGGGTGACAGTGAGACACCAACTCAAAAAAAACAAAAACAAACCAGATTTCCTGTGACCATAAACTAAGTGATCTCTTTTTTGGTTATGTACTATTCTTATGAGCAGTTTTGAAAGACACATTCTTTCCAGAAATTATTTGCAATTGTTAACTTTATAATGGCATATCTGACATGTCTCATACTAGGAGCCTTCATTCTTAGTAGAAGAAAACCTGTGCAACTTGCATGTTTCTCTGTTTGTGCTCTGAAGTTTATAAATTGTTATTGGTTCATTCACTGACAAAGTGGCTTTGTTGTCCAATACACATATTTTATTCTCTATTACTTTTCTTCACATTTTAATTCTTGCTAATAAGAAATTTCTAATAGAAAGGAGGAAACAGAATTTTCTCTTGGATTACTTCAGTTTTTTAATGCAGTGCATCCAAGCTCATGGATGCTGGGGAACAGAAGTCGTGGCAGATGGGGCAACCTGATACTTTGCAAAAATAGGGTGGTTCATTCTGATTACAGACACTGGCAGTCTGGGAAGTGAAGATATGGAGCCATAATTCATTGTACAGGCTGCACTAACCATGTGTGTTGTGGTAAAGCCAAGAACAACTTTGTGTGGACATAGTAAAAGAGATGACTGAATCCACTTTTAGTTTTTAGGCACACAGCCACACATAGCAATACTGTTAACACTATATCTTTGAGCATTGAGGCCAAATGGTGTGTGTGTGTATGTGTATTGCCACACTGTTTTCTACTTTGAATTACGAGTGATCAGGGATATAAACTAGGATATAATAGCAGGGAACCAGCTTTATACCTTCTTAATAACAGGAATGGTGAATAATTATTTTTCTTCATTATTTAAACAGCTACCCTTAAATGGGATATACAGGAGAGAGTCTTTTGAAACTTTAAAAATTTGAATTTTAGAAACTATATAAGTCAGGCACAGTGGCTTATGCCTGTAATCCCAGCACTTTGGGAGGTTGAGGCAAGAGGATTGCCTGAGATCAGGAGTTCAAGACCAGCCTGAGCAACATGATGAGACCTCGTCTCTACAATAAATCAAAAAATTAGCTTGGTGTGGTGGTGTGAGCCTGTGGTTCCAGCTACTTGGAAGGCTGAGCTGGAAGGATCGCTTGAGCCCAGCAGGTCGAGGCTTTGGTGGCCATGAGCATGCCACTGCACTCCAGCCTAAGCAACAGAGTAGCACTCCAACTCAAAAAAGAAAAAAAAAAGAAAGAAAAAAAAAACTATATAAGCAAGAAAAAAAGGCTAGGAAAAATCCAGTTGTGGGAATGCAAATTGGTAGAACCATTTGGAAATTTGGCATTATATATTAAATCAAAAAGTGTGAATAACCTTTAGCTTTATATGTGTGTACTGTTTGAATTTAAAAGAAGAATGCACTTACATATTACTTGTATAAAATAAACTGATTTTAAAAATTAATCCCAACTACCACCCAATACAACGACCGCTTTTTTTCACATTGTCATCTACTTGTGTATATATTTTGTATAGTTTTAATAATCTTTGGTTATGTATTGTCTTACAAACATGTTTTTATGAAGTTTTTATTACCCTCTTTAGTAATACTCTTAAATTATTTCCTTAAGATAAATTTCTCAAGAATGAACCACAAAGATCAAAGGATGTGAACATTTCTGGCTCTTACATATTGCCATATTACTCTACAAAGGGATTATATCAATATATAGTGCTGTTAACGATGGTGAAGTACAATAACTTCATTACAATCTCACCATTAGAATTTCTTCAAAATCATAATGTAGAGATTAAGAGTATGAACACAAGATCCTGACTCCTTGGGCACAAATCCTGATTTTGCCATTTATTAACTATATGACCTTTGTGCTTCCATTCCCTCATCTTTAAAATGGAATTAATAACAGTATCTATCCTTTAGGGTAGCTTCATCCATCCTGGGTCACTGCAGAAAAAGGTTGGTAACTACTGGTATAGACATAAAAAGTTTAGAGATGATAATGAACATTGTGCTATTTCCTTATACTGAGTTTGTTTTGTGCAGTCTTTAAGTACAAAGTTTTATTTTCCTTTCAAGGACAATGAGTTCTAATCTCTTCATATGACCTTGCAATAGCCATTTAAATATGTAGTTTCTTTAAGTAAGAATGGAATAGTTGATGTTTTTATCATTGGTACTAGAGAGTAGGTTGTATTAGTTTACTTGGGCTGTCATAACAAAACACTAGAGACTTAAACAACAGAATTTTATTTCCTATTGGAAATAAAGTTTGGTTCCAGCAGGGTTTGGTTTCTGGTGATGGCTCTCTTCCTGGCTTGCAGATGGCTTCCTTCTCTCTGCATTCTTACTTTTCTCTGTGCCCCTATAGAGAAAGAGAGTGCTTGAGCTTTCTGGTGTCTTTTATATAAACACTAATCCTATCCAGTTAGGGCCCTATCCTTATGACCTCATTTAACCATAATTGCTTCCTGACTCAAATACAACCACACTGTGGGTTAGTGCTTCGACATATGAATTTGGGTGAGGGGGACACTTACATTCAGTTCATAACAAATATGTAAAAGCAGTATAAGATATTCTCCTACAGACTTCTTTTTGTATAGCACTGACTATACCTTAGAACCAAGTAGACAACTAGAAATCATCAAAGATCATTTTTTTCTTGTCCTTTGACAGTAATTATTACTGTTACTCAGTTAACTTTATTATCTCTTGAATCTGCCTTACCATACCTCCCTTTTTAGTTTATAGTTTCATCTCTTGTCTGATCAAATGCAGTAGCCTCTCTCAGCTGGTCTGTATGCCTCCAGGCTGAGTGTTTTCCAGTCTGTTTAATACGTTGACACCAGTGTGAATTAATGAATGAAAAGTCAAAGTCTCACTGTCACCCAGGCTGGAGTGCAGTGGCACAATCACAGCTTACCACAGCCTCAACCTTCTGAGCTTAGGTGATTCTTCTGCCTCAGCCTCCCAAGTAGCTGAAACTACAGGCGTGCTCTACCATGCCTGGCTAATTAAAAAAAAAAATTATTTTGTGGAAACAAGATCTTACTATATTGCCCAGGCTTGTCTTGAACTCCTGGGCTCAAGCAGTCCTCCCATCTCAGCTTCCCAAAATGCTAGAGTTACAGGCATGAGCTGCTGCACCCAGCCAAACCAGTGCTAATTTAAATCTGATTGTTACTTCTTTTTTTAAAATCAGGAAAGGATTTTTAACATGGCTTAGAATGTCCTTCTATAAACTTGCACTTGATACCTTTATCAGTTAGGATTACATTTAGATGTATAGTAAATAAATGTTCAAATAAGATATAGGTTTTTTTTTAAATTCTAACACATTAATCTGTATATAGCATATGTAGGAGTCGTATGGCAGTTCCATGGTCATCTAGGCTTTTAAAAATCTTTTTACCAGCCGGGCTCGGTGGCTCAGCCTGTAATCCTGCGCCTTTGGGAGGCTGAGGTGAGTGGATTGCCTGAGCCCATGGGTTCGAGACCCGCCTGGGCAGCGAGACCTCATCTCTACAATAAATCAAAAAATCAGCCGGGCGTGGTAGCGCATGCCTGTAATTCCGGCTACTTGGAAGGCTGAGGCGGAAGGATCGCCGGAGCCCAGCAGGTCGAGGCTGCGGTGGCCGGGAGCGGCTACTGCACTCCAGTCTGGGCCGACAGAGTGAGACTCCAACCCAAAAAAAAAAAAATCTTTTTACCTTCCATCCTCAGTGTATGACTTATAACTTTGACGTTCACTTGTAGTGTAAAATGACTGCTAGAGGGGCAGCCATTTCTTCTAAGTCCCAGGTGGAATGAAGAGAAAAGAGCAAAAGGACATTTGCCAGATATCAGTTTTCCTGGAAGTGCCTCTTACCAATTTTTATAACATTTCTTTTATTTTTATTTTTTTGAGACTAGTTCTTGCTCTCGCTCATGCTGGAGTGCAGTAGCTTACTGTGATCTTGAACTCCTAGACTTAAGCAGTCTTGCCTCAGGCTATCATGCAGCTGGGACTACAGGTGCATCACCATGCCTGGCTAGTTTTTGTTTTTTTTTTTGAGAGATAGGGTCTTGCTATGTTACCCAGACTGGTTTGGAATTCCTGATCTCAAACAATCCTCCTACCTTGGCCTCCCAAAATGCTGAGATTACAGGCATGAGCCTCTGTGCCCAGCCTCTATTACATTACATTGGCCATTTCTAATTGCAGGAAAAGCTAAAATATATAGTCTTTTAGCTGGGACCATTATTACCTTGAATAAAATCAGAGTTCTGTTTTGTCTGCTGGTTATCATTCCAGTCTCGTTGCTTACAACTCTGCTTCTTATACCCAGTACTTCATTTATATGGTACTACATTTGATTATGCATGCTACTTTATTCCTTTATATGTGCTTTCAATGCATGGGATACCTTTCTGCCCTTTTTGTCAGGTAAACCTATTCACCACCTGTTGGAAGCCTTTCTTGATCACCAACTCTGATAGAATTAGTTACTCCCTATTTTGTGATTCCATTGTAATACTTCCACTTTAATATTTCCTGTCTGGTATTATAGTTTTTGTTGTGTGCCTATCTTTTCTACTAAATTTTGAATTATTGGAATGTGGGAACTGTCTTATTCATATTGACTGTGCATGATACATAGTAGAAATTTAATGCTTGTTGAAACAAGTCAGCTAAAAGTACAATTAAAAAATAGCTAGGAAGAGCCTGGCATGGTGGTGTACTCCTGTAGTCCCAGCTACTCGGGTGGCTGAGACAGGAGGATTGCTTAAGCTCAGGAGTTGGAATCCAGCCTGGACAACATTACAAGACCCCATCTCTTTAAAAACAACAACAACAACAACAAAAAGATATCTAGGAGGAATGTTATGCTTATAAGCCAAGTCCAATTAGAACTACTTCTAGAAACTATAGACAGTATGTATGGTATACAGACCACAACACTGAAGCAGTGGAATTAGAAAAACTTCTGAAATCCAAGGTTCAATGTTTTGAAGGTATTCTTTGCTTAAAACAAAGTTAAACAGTATTAGTCTTGATAGCTCTTCCTTGTAAATGAATTTTTTTAATGTTTTTTTTCCTTTTTTTTTTTCCAGACTGTTCTCTGTTCTCCTTTTTATAAAAACCTATGACAAAATAATTATAACTCTACCTCTGTTTTATCTTTGATTTTCTTTCCCATGAGCAGTATATCCTTTCCCTTGCTAAGTTACACTTAATTACAGAAGTCAAGTTGACTATGGGAAAAGTGAAATTTTTCATTTAAACTCTCAGGAAGAAAGGCTCTAGGATAGACCCCTAGAGCCTCAGATCAGGGAGTCACTTAAAGCTGGCCTAATTTTTTTTTATCCTTTTGCTTTGGAGTATGTTCTTCCTCCCTCTTTCCTCCTTCCTTCCTTTTCTATTTTTTGGATAAATCTTAGATGCTGAAGTTCTATGTAAAGAAATAGGTCACAATCTTCTCTCTCTCCCTTTTTTCTCTAAGGCTAGGTTAGTCCCAATTTCTGAAATTGAGCCCTTAGATGGAGTACAGATAGGATTTTGATCTCTCCTAGCAAGTTAGCAGGTCACCTGGCTTTGTTCTATATCTTCTCCTCCCAGTTGATTTTGTACCTTTTGTAAGGTGTAAGGTTGGAAGTTCAAATCTTTAGCTCTAGCTTTGCGTAGACATAATCCTCTATAATGGTTTAGTATTTCTGAAGTATAGTTGTATGGTTTGACTGTTTTAAAGCTGACTTCTCTAGAAGCACTCCTTTTTTGCAGAAGTACTGTTGTCTTTAGTATTTATGTATATATGCTGTCTTTATAGATTTGTAAGTATTTAAAAGAGGAGTATATGATGTACAATTCTTCAGATGCCTATGGAAAAAAGAAAACGCAATACAAACATAATACTTAGGTTTTATGTTGTATATGTCAGATTGTACTCTTAGAAGATGGCATGGCAATATCTCCTTTCCCACATGCTTCTTGCGATGTGACTTTGACACTTCTCCCATTGAAAAGTTTAATTTATAGTCCTTTCTCTTGAATCTAGGCAGCAGAAATGACTCTTTTGTTATTTCATTTTTAAAAATTAGGGATACCAATGACATATATGCTGATTTCCTTTATCTCTTTTGTTTAATGTCTTCTTTCTGATATTTATCTTTATAAAACAGTTTAAACTTTTCTGTTTTCCTCACTTTTCTCAATCTTTTTCTTTGTTTTTGTTTCTTGCGTCATTTCTTTCTTTGACAGTGTGGCAGATGGTAGACTTTTGGTAAAACAGATCTTAAACTTATTGACCTTCTTTCTCTTTTGTTACCAGAAAATGAAATAAAATGGGAAGCAATAGGTTTGTATGAGGGATGATATATATCTTTCTAGGCTTTCTTTTTCAAAATATAAGCTTTTTCATTGTGGAGTATGTTGTGTCTATATGAACACTGAACACTTAAAAGAACTCTTAAATCAGGTTTAATTTTTCAGTAGCTTCTAGATTTTTTTTTTTAATTGTAGAGACGAGGTCTTGCTAAGTTGCCCAGACTGGTCTCGAACTTTCAGGCTTAGGCAGTCCACTCTCCTCGGCCTCCCAAGATGCTTTTATTTAATAATACTTAGTAGTTATCATTGTTAATCTCTTACTGTGATTAATTTAATTAAAACTTTAATTAAAATGTATAAATTAAACTTTATCACAGGTATGTATGTATAGGAAAAATGTGGGTTCAGAACTATGCCAGGCATCCACTGGGTGTCTTGGAACTTATTCTCCATGGCTAAGGGGGACTACAGTATACTAATTTTGGTGACTTTAGTCCAATTATGATTGCTTAGGAGTCTCCTTATAATAAAATATAGTAAATATAGCAAATGAATGCACCTATGTTTTGATTTAGTACTAGCTCTATACCAACCTGTAGCCTGTGCATGCCTCAGAGCTATCAGATTGGAGTTTTGATCTTTTAAGACCAAGTGACTTCTGGCTTATTTATTTTATGTAGTGTTGATAGCAAAATTTGTCTTATGAAGGGAGATTTCATTTTGTTTATGATTTTTTTTTTTTTTTTTTAAGTCGGACTCTCACTCTGACGCCCAGACTGGAGTGCAGTGGCGGCTCCCGGCCACCGCAGCCTCGCCTGCTGGGCTCCGGCGATCCTTCCGCCTCAGCCTTCTGAGTAGCCGGAATTACAGGCGTGCACTACCACGCCCGGCTGATTTTTGATTTATTGTAGAGATGAGGTCTCGCCAAGTTGCCCAGGCGGGTCTCGAACCCGCAGGCTCAGGCAATCCACTCACCTCAGCCTTCCAAAGTGCTGGGATTGCAGGCTGAGCCACCGAGCCTGGCTTTATGATTTAATGGAATGTTAGTGACCTTTTAAAGTGTGAATACTAATAGTAATGTGGCTTACTGTCTTTGAGCCACCACTATGCTCAAATCTAATACAATGATAACCTGGGTACATTCTTCACAGTGAATGATAGTCCTCTTCTTTATCATTTTTTTCTCTTTTGCTCTCCCTTTTCCTTCCCTCCCTTTGTTTTAATGTTAGATGGCAACTGGGTCTACTAGGTTAGTAATAATGTCTATAAGTAAGGAGGAAAGAAGATGGGGCAGCAAAATCTGCTGTGTTTGTTTTGTTTTTTCGGTGTCCCTCATTTGTTTGGTCCTCATTGTTTCCCTTGAGAGTTAGGAGTAGAAAGGGAATAGGGTAGATCCTCATTACTGCTAGAAATTCTTCTTTCCCAGACTGTCATTTATTGAGTATTCTTTATTTTCCAGTCTTTGTTAAGTCCTTTAATATCTAAAATCTCGTTATATTCTTACAGCAGTGCCAGGAAGTAGGTGGTATTTTTTCTATTTTACCGATAAGTAAGCTGAAGCACAGAGATATTAAGTAGCTTGCCTGAGTGTTCACAGCTAGTAAGTAGCAGTATCTGGATTTGAATATATGTTTATTTTGTTTATGCTCTTAACCATTTGGCTAGAGCTTGCCATCTGCAGCTTGTGTGCCATATTGAGACAATGTTGTTTGAAATTTTTAAAAAATTAGTTGTCATCACTTTAAACGTAGGGAGATTTCACAAAAAAATTCATATTCCTGGTTTCCTTATTCCCATTGCAGCAAGTGCCTGGAACTTAATAGCTGCTATGCCCTGTAGAAGATTTTTTTTTTTAATTATTTTTTTAGAGACAAGGTCTTGCTCTGTTGTTCAGGCTGGAGTGCATTGGCACAATCATACCTTACTGCAATCAAGTGAGCCTTTTTGCCTCAGCCTCCCAAGTTTCTAGAACTATAGGTATGCAGCACCATGCCCAGCTAAATATTTTGTATTTTTGTATCGATGCCCTTGGGTCTGACTGGTGTCTTGATGAGTTGAGTCGCATATGTGCTCCTGTTAAGAATACCACAGAAATGGCTGGACTCAGTGGCTCATACTTGTAATCCCAGCACTTTGGGAGGCCAAGGCAGGAGAATTGCTTGAGTTCAGGAGTTCGAGATCAGCCTGGGCAATATAGCAAGATCTTGCCTCTACAAAAAAATTTTAAAATTAGCTGGGCATGATGGTGTGCACCTATAGTCGTCCCACGTACTTGGGAAGCTGAGGTAGAAGGATCGCTTGGGCCCAGGAGATCAAAGCTGCAGTGAGCCTTGATCATGCCACTGTACTCCAGCCTGGGTAACAGAGGGAGACCCCGATTCATAAAAGAATATCACAGAAATGATGCCATGCTCTTCTCAGTGAATTGCATGGAGGTGGGGTGGGGGAAACATGATGTCAGCCCATTCCACAACTGATACTGTTTATTTTGCTATGTTGCCTACACTGGTCTCGAACTCTTGGCCTCAAGCTACTTTCTCTCCTTGGCCTCCAAGAGTGCTGAGATTACGGGCATGAGTGACAGTGCCCAGGTTAGAAGTGATATTTTTATTTATTTTTATTTTTTAAGGTGGGAGCAGCAGGAGGAGACCCGAAAGAGGATTGCTTGAAAAGATATTTTTAAAACATGACTTTCAAGGAAGCAGGGCTCCTTAGAGAAAAGAAAAGTACAACATGTGCCTAGGTCATATAGTTGTGCCAGAAAGAAAGTGCTGAAAATGATGGAGATATGTCAAAAGGATGCAGGAGCCATCCTGAAAGGACTTCACTGGCTATATCTAGAAGAATTTGAATGTTTAAAAAAAAAGATGGCAATGGAATACAATCTATTGAATAACACAGGATTCCTTATTGAAAGAAATGCATAAACTCAGAGAATAGGAAAGCTCTGTATTATAGTAGCCCACCAAATAATAAAAGGAGAAGGAACGATGAAACTAGAAAATCATCATTTGGCAACTAGCATAGTAGTGGTTGATTCTGGAGACATCAATGGATGCTAAGATTGGTGGATGGAAGTGTGATGAAGAACAGGAATATCTCCCTCACAAAATGCCAGTCAGTTTAAAAGGAGGAAATGGTGCCTTTACGGGGGAGAAATCTGGTAGACAATAACACAACTAGTGATCAAGATAGATAGCCCCAGTTGTGGGAGGTTGACATTGTATGTTTCCCTCATCTCACCCTCAATCAATTCACTGAGTAGAGTACCATGTTATTTCTTGGGTGTTCTTATCAAGAGAACATGACCCATGTCTGATCATCAGGACAGCAGACAGACTCAGGAACATCCTACAGAATGAAAATCTTGTAATCTTTAAAACAGTCAAGGACATGAAAGAGAAAGAGAGAAAGACTAAAGTACTGTTTCAGATTGGAGAAAATTAAAGAGACATGAGAACAATGCAACATGTATTCTTGGATGTAGTCTTGGACCTAAAAAGAAAAAGAGGTATTGTTGGGTTAGCCCGAAACTTTGGGGTCTGTGGATTGGATAGTAGTGATGTATTCAAGTTCATTCCCTGATTTGAAAGATTGTATGACGGGTATGTAGAAGATTACATAGTTCTAGTTATATAATAAATAGCGCCTTGCCAAGACTTGAGGGATCATTTTCCTCACTTCATAAAAGAATATATAAATATATATTTGAAACATCTTTAAAAGATAAATAAAAGTGTCTTTCAAAGATCAGAGGTTTAAGTGTTGAAGTTCAGTTTATTAATTTTTTCGTTCATGGTTCATACTTTTTGTTACCTAAGAAATCATTGCCTAATCCAAGAGCACAAAAACTTTATCCAGTGTTTTTCTACAAGTTTTATGGTTTTGGCTCATATGTAAGTCTTCGTTTTATTTATTTGTTTTTGTTTTTTTTTTATTTGGGATCTCACTCTGTCACCCAGGCTGGAGTGCAGTGGCAAGCTCATGGCCACTGCAGCCTCAACCTGATAGGCTCAGGTGATCCTTCCGCCTCAGCCTTCCAAGTATCTAGAACTGCAGGCACGCACCACCATGCCTGGCTAATTTTTTGATTTATTGTAGAGGTGAGGTCTCGCCAAGTTGCTCAGGCTGATCTACTGTGGGCTCAGGTAATCCTCTCACCTCAGCCTCCCAAAGTGCTGAGATTATAGGCGTGAGCTACTGTGCCCAGCCTTTCCGTTTATTTTGAAGTAATTTTTATATATGATGTGAGCTTAGGTTAGGGTTATTTATTTATATTATTAGTATATTAATTTTTATTGTTTCCGTACCGTTTATTGACAAGACTACGCTTTTCCTGTTGAATTATCTTGACATATTTTTATAAAATCAATTTATTATATATATGTATAGTTATATTTGATTAAACCAATATTAAGTGTTTATAACTGTTTTCACTCCTAGTCATGTAAAGAGCTATAATTACATTTCCATTTTTAATTTTTTTCATTTTTCTTAGGGTTAATAATTATCTCACTTTAAAAATATTTGTTAATTTTCCAAAAACCTGTTGTTAGTACTTCTTAAACTTTCAACAGAATTGTTCAATACTATTTTTTGTTTGTTTGAAAATCACACGTTAAAATAATTTTGGGCTACCTTTTTCTAAAATTTTATCATGAAAAATTTCAAACTTAGTGTAATTGTTCTTATTCTCTAGCTTCAACAACTATTATTAACTCATGGCATCCTTGTTTCATTTATATTCCTTCCAAATTTACTGTATCATTTCATCAGTATACTTCATTATGTATCTCTGAAAGATATATTCTGCTGCTTTAAAAACATAGCCATGATGCCATTATCATTGTGAAATATTCACAGTAATTTTAAAATATTAAATGTGTAGTCAGTGTTCACATTTCCCTGATTGTCTTGTAAGTGCCCCTTTCAACCCATTAAAGTTTGTTGCAATTTGTTATATTTTCCAAGTCTCTCTCTTTTTTAAATACTGAGTGACCTCTCACAGAAACAAAGATCCGAGTATCACATGTTCTCACTCATATAATGGACCTTGAACATCCAATGTAATACTATAAGAAAATGACTGACGGTACTGGAAACTATGGCGGGGGAGGGGTCTGGGCACAGGAAAACACCTCTTATCAACAGGGTGCCTGAATGAAACGTAATTGTATACCTAACCCTTAACTGTACCCCACAAAACCATAATAAAAAATATTAAAAAAAAACTCCAAAACAAACAAACAAACTTTTCATAGTGGAAAACATATACAAAGGTAAACATAGGAAAAAATCCTATGTGTTAATCAGGTGGCCTCCAGACCATCAACTAATACCAGTCCTGCTCTATTGCATATTCTTTTTAAGTAAATCCTAGTCATAATTTCATTCATGCATATTTCAGTATGTATTACTAAACCATAAGAACTTTTACTTAATTATAACACCATTTATCACACCTAAAACCAAAATAATTCTGTAATATAATTAATATCAGTGTTGAATTTCCATTTATCTCATATGTGCTATAAGTTTTTAGTTGTTTTAATCAGTGTTCACATATTCACATTAACATGTTCACATTATAATTAGTTGATATGTATTTTAGGACTCTAATTTATACATTCTTGATCTTTTCCCCTTGTGCTTTATTTTTTGAAGGTGAAATACCTCTTAAAGCTATACTCAGTATGTCCAAGTGTATCAGTTGGTTTGCCGTGCTGCTCTCTGGAGCCCTTTTTCCATTTTAATGTGGTTTTGTTTTTTAGTCCTACTGCACAGCTGTCATCCTGGGATGTCACATCATAATCATCCTGGGAATTCCCTTCACCTCTCTTTCACATCTATGTTTCCTGAATCCTTTTGTACTTTCTCATAGTTACATTTTTATTGCATCCACATTCTACTTGGATGTAATTTCTCTTTCTCCTTTTAAAAAAATATTTGTAGATTTAAATATTTTTTTTTCTGCTTATTTTCACTAACTAGTTCAGTTCTCTCCCACCACTTATTTGTTTTAGTACCTTTCTTTTTGGAATCTTTTCTTACTAATTGGTGTTCCTTAGCAAATTAAAAAAATTTTTTTGAAGTCCAATCTATTGATATATACTTTCTATACTATAAAATGTACAGATTTTCAGTGTTGCGTTTAATGAAATTCCCACCCCCCTTACAGTAAGCACCACCTGTCAACCATTGGTCTCTGTCATCATAGCTAGTTTGCCTGTTTTTAAGACTTTCATATAATGCAGTCAGGCAGTGTATAATGCAGCCAGGTACTTTTTGTTCAACACAGTTTTTGCTCAACACAGTTTTTTGCAATTCATTTATGTTTTATGAGTCAGTAGCTTTTTCATTTTTATTTCATATTATAGATATACACAATTTCACCTGTTGATGGACAAAAGGGTGGTTGTTTCCAGTTTTATTTCGAGCTATTATTAATAAAGCTGCTATGTACATTCTTGTACACTTTTTCAATTTCTTCCTGGCACATAATTAGAAATTGAATTGCTGGGCCATCGGATAAGTATATGTTTAACTTTATGAGAATTGCCAAACTGCCTATTTATTTTTAAGAGTGATACATTAAAGGAATGATTGGGACTGGATGTGATGGCTCACACCTGTAATTCCAGCAATTTGAGAAGCCAAAGCAGGAGAATCACTTGAGTCTAGGAGTTCAAGACCAGCCTAGGCAACATAGTGAGATCTCATTTCTACAACAAATATAAAAATGAGCCTGGCCTGGTGGTACATACCTATAGTCCCAGCTACTCGGGAAGCTGGGGCTGGAGGATTGCCTGAGCCTAGGATGTCAAGACTGTGGTGAGCCATGATTATGCTACTGTATTGCACTCCAGCTTGGGTGACAGAGTGAGACTTTGAATTTAAAAAATAAATAAAAATTAAAGGTTTGATTGGAAGGCTAGTATGTTTGACTGTATCACTTGTTGACCACTCCTCCAGATACTTAATGCATTTTCACCAGAAAAATTGGATTGTCTCTTAGGTCCTCAATTCTCTTTGTTCTTGTGAGTTTCTATCCTTTTTTATTCTAACTGTAATTTCAGAGGGAGAGGGAGAGAGAGAGGGGATTTTTAATAATGTGTTCTGTTTTCCTTTTTGTCTTTGCAGAAACCACTTTTTTCTAATACTAAAATCACTACATTAATATTGTGCTTTCCTACTTTAAAAACTTACTAGGTTTGATTCTATTTTATGTCTTGCCTAAATTTTTATTTTAAAATTTGCAATTTCACTATACAATGAACATTTGTATATATTCCTTATCTACAGATTAACCAAATGTCCATCTGTTTATTTTGATAAATACCATTAATTTTCAGTAAATATGGACCTGTGGCAACATTTTGGTGTCTGATAATTCTGTTTTGACTGTATACCAATAACTTACTTAATCTGTCCTCTGTTGATGGACATTGTTTACTTATTATAAATTGTTTATAAAGTTTATTGTACATTTCCCTTTGTTATAAATGAATACTTTTATTAGTCATCAATGACTTTTTTTTCCCCTCTGAGTCAGAGTCTCACTCTGTTGCCCAGGCTGGAGAGCAGTCGGTACGATCATGGCTACCATAACCTCTGCCTGTTGGACTCAGGTGATCCTTCTGCCTTAACCTTCCAAGTAGCTGGGACTACAGGTGTGTGCCACCATGCTTAGCTAATTTTTTACTTGATTGTAGAGACGAGGTCTCACCATGTTACCCAGGCTGGTTTCGAACTCTGGGGCTCAGGTAATCCTCTCACCTCAGCCTGCCAAAGTGCTGGGAGTAGAAGTGTGAGCCACTGCGCCTGGCCAAGATTGCTATTTTAAAAAAATATATTACTTAGCAGTCCTTCACAGCAGTATAGGAGAGTACTAGGTTATATTTCAGTTGTTGATTTTCTTGTCTTCTTCACTAGACCATGGGCAACCTAATTTGTTAGTAAAGTCATTAATGAAAATTAGGCATCTTAAAGAACTAGATATTTTAGTAGCTAAAGTTATCTCCATTACTGTGATTTATGAGATAAACTTTGTTCTACTTTTCACTTTCACATTCTGAAAATTAAAGAATCAAGTTATTATATTAGAGATGTTAATATCACAAGTTTAATTTTAAACAAATTAGGCACCTAATATTCACACTTTTCTCTAGCTACTTATTCAGCTATTAGTTCTTATTGTCTTATCATTGCTCTACATGTTGTTCAACCATGACCCTGCCTTCCTACCACAAGCACTTATTAAATGATTACTATGTACTAGGCACTCTTCAGTCTTTATCTTGCTGGTCCTTTCTGCCTTAACTTGATCAGTCTCTTCTTCCTGGCCTTTGGAGACTGTACTTTTCTGCTCCTCCTTTGACTATTCCCTGTCAATTTTCTTCTTCTTTATTTTTCTTTTTATTTTCTTTTTCTTTAGACACAGCAAACACTAGCTTCTTCCAGTTTTGTATGTCTCATTGTGCTTCTTACTCATGGTTATTATTTATTTATTTTTTTGAGTTGGGGTCTCATTCTGTTGTCCAGGCTAGATGCATTGACATGCTCATGGCCACCCCAGCGTCGACCTGCTAGGCTCTGGTGATCCTTCCGCTTCAGCCTTCCAAGTAGCCGGAACTACAGGCATGTGCTATCATGCCCAGCTAATTTTTGATTTTTTGTAGAGACTAGGTCTCGCCAAGTTGCCCGGGCTGGTCTCGAACCCGTGGGCTCAAGCAATCCACTCGCCTTGGCCTCCCAAAGTGCTGGGATTACAGGCTGAGCCACTGAGCCCGGCCCACTAATGGTTATTATTACCGTCTGTATACTTATGACTCCCGTTAAACCTCTCTTAATCTTTATACTCATAATGCTAAAAACTCAAATGTATCTCCCCACAGTCTCCTATATTCAGTTTGACCTTAAGAGAGTTTTTCATCTTTTTTTTCTTGACTTACTTGTTTCTAACATTCCTGCCTATGTGGTAACACGATTCTTCAAGTTTCCCAGTATAGAAACCTGCACATTGTTCTAGACTGCTTCTATTCTGAGTAAAGCTTCATGTTCTACTGACCTTTTTCTTCTATCCCCAACATAGCTCTTTTTCTTCTTGTAGTAGCAGCCTGCTTCAAGATTTGTTCTGTTCTCTACATTATTGGTAGAGTGAGCTATCAGAATTGTATCTGACTGTGTCCCTTCTTATGACAAAACAGAGTCTCTGTGACTTGGTCTTGCTGCCTCTGCAGGTTTATCATTTACTACTCCTTGCCTTGCTTATTTTGCTATAGTAACATAACATACGTCTCTGTGCATCATTTTACTTTGTAACAAACTATAATTTTTGCCTGGCATACCTTTTTCATTTTGCTTGGGTTAGCCTTTAAAATTTAATGCAATCCTCCTTTTCATCCAGAAGACTTCTCTGTTTTCTCTAGTATAGGTCAAAAATACCCCTTCTGTGCCTTCATTATGATTGTCGTTCTGACCACATAATATTAAACACTATTTATAAAAGCTTTTATAATTTTTTAAATAGAGACAGAGGTTTCTCTATATTGCCCAGGCTGGTCCCAAACTCCTAGCCTCAAGTGATCCTCCTGCCTTGGCTTCCCAAAAGGTGTTGGGATTACAGGCACGAGCTACCATGCCTAACCTATTTATTTCTTTGTCCTTGTGGATACAGATTGTCCTACCTAGTTAAAAAAGTAGAATTAAAAAACCCTCAATGCCTAAAATAATTGCTCAGTAATGTTTTTTCCAATTTTTTACTTTAAAGATGTGGGGTACAATTCAGGGTTAGGTATACAAATGTTCATTATGTAGGTACCCTTGTTAGTGAGGTGTGCCCTCTTCCCCCCCACCCCTGGCAGTTTCCCACTATGACCAATACTCTTCTTATAGTATTACAAAAATTATTCAAGGTCCGCTTATAAGTGAGAACATGTGAAACTCAGTTCTTTGTTTCTGTGATCACGCAGTACTATAGACTCTAAGTCCATCCAAGTTGCTGTGAAGTTCATAATTTTTCAGTAATTTTTAAATTTTTGATAGTGGATACCTAAACATCTTAGGTTGTTGGCATCATTTATCTATAAATTATTTTCCTTGTAAATGATGATAAAATCTAAGCTAAGCTTGGGGACTATTCTTTACATGGATAGATATGTGCTCAAAGAGTACAAATAATACAATTTTTTAAATCATAAAAGTAATGAATGTATTGCTGTTGAAAACATTAATATCAGAATCCAATAGCATTAAGCTTGCCTGGAAATTTAAAACATTTGTTACTTCCTTGCCCCTCCCTAAAATTTGCATGCAGATACTGGGGGTGCCAAAAAAATGTATGCACATTTTAAGAGGTATTATCTATGTAATACTTTTAGTTCACCATAATCAAAAGTGTCTGGACACTGATGATAACCACTTTGAGCACCTCTTGTAACTGCAGAAGACCCATGTGACTTGTATTAATCTTTTGTTATTGGTATATATTGAGTATTACAATTATAATACAGTTTTTCCTTTCTTAAAATTTCTGTACATTTTTTTGGCACCCTCTGTATTAAATTTTGTCTTTTGAAAATAATTGGTCAGGAATTGCTATATCTATTTTCTAACTTAGATTTGAAAATAATAAAATTATGGCAAAATATTGAGTTTGTTTTTCTTATCTGAAAGTAATTTTTCTTAGGAACAAGGATGAAAAAGATTTTGAGAGACTTCTTTTCTATCATTATTTCTTACTCATCTTCTATTTCTGAATTACAGTTACAGATGTAGAGCTGAAACGACTGAAAGACGCCTTCAAGAGGACCTGTGGGCTCTCATATTACATGAGCCAACACTGCTTCATCAGGGAAGTGCTTGGGGATGGAGTGCCTCCAAAAGTTGCTGAGGTAATCTTTGTGTTCTAGGTTTTCCTTTGAGTTAATTATCCACTGGCCTAAATTCTTGATCAGGGGGCCTCCTGGTCTTAACAGATTTAATTTTTCTTGCAGTTATTTTTCTTGCTGAGTAAACAGGACTTTCCTTCCCTTTCCCATGTATGTATGTATGTATGTATGTATGTATGTATGTATGTATGTGTGTATGTATGTATAGTAGAGATGAGATTTCCCTATATTGACCAGACTGGTCTTGTGGCCTCCAGTGATCCTCCTTCTTTGACTTCTCAAAGTGTTGGGATTACAGGTGTGAGAACTGTATGGACACATGACTGTATCTTTTGGTCTTGTTTTAGACCCCATGACTGTGGTTTTGTTTTAGAACACGATTGTGTTCTTAGAGGCCAAATGGGAGTACTGCAGAGCTGTAATTCTGCTTCTTTTGTACTTTTGAGCTTTAACAGCCACCAGTTATAATCATGGCACCATTTGTATGATTGGCTTCTTATTCTTACAGACTTCATCTTTCTTACATAAATTTTTTGTGTTTCAATATGTTTTATCAAGTATGTTTTATCAATTTTGTGTTAGAAAAACCTTTCCATATAGCAAAATCTTGTTAATTCTAGAAAATTAAATATTGTAAAATTAAACTAAATGAAATATGAGGTGACTGGAACTTATTTAAATTCTAGTAAAATTTTTAGGTAGAGATAAAAATGTGTTGATACATTCTTTTTCTAAAAATAGTAAGTTGAGCCAGATGCCATGGCACATGCTTGTAGTCCCAGCTATTTGGGAGGCTGATGCTGGAGTATATCAGACTTCAAAGCTACTGTGAGTTGTGATTGCACCACTGCATTCTATTCTGGGCAACATAGTGAGAACTTGTCGCTTAAAAAAATTAATATAAAAGTTTACTATGTATACAACAATAACAATTTTGACAGAAATTTTAAGCTTGGTATGTTATATAGAACCTTAATTTGCCATTTAAAATTAATGACAGATTCTGTTTCAAATCTGTGTTATGTGCTTTTGAGCCTGGCGATTTACATAGAATAGAGGTTGCATTTGTTGTTGGTTTTGTGACTTGTTTTTGTTTTTGTTTTTTTCATGGGTGATATATTCTGCATTATTTTTTTATTTTTATTTTTATTTTTGAGTTGGATTCTCACTCTGTCACCCAGATGGAGTGCAGTGGCCGCTCCCGGCCACTGCAGCTCAACCTGCTGTGCTCCGGCGATCCTTCCGCCTCAGCCTTCCAAGTAGCCGAAATTACAGGCATGCGCTACCACGCCTGGCTGATTTTTTGATTTATTGTAGAGATGAGGTCTCGCTGCCCAGGCGGGTCTCGAACCCGCGGGCTCAGGCAATCCACTCACCTCAGCCTCCCAAAGGCGCGGGATTACAGGCTGAGCCACCGAGCCCGGCTATATTCTGCATTATTTCTCTTACATATATTGCTGTGTAAATTATATACTTTCTTGTTCTGCCATTATTTCAGATTTATGAAAGGACTAGCATTTTTCCATAGTTTATTTTTTGGATTCTCTGTTTCAGTATAAATTTATCTTCTCATTTTCTTCTAATCTATTTTTCTTAAGTGTTAGTATAATGCAAAAACTTGGAATTTAGAATTTTTCATTGTAGGATATAACTAGCAATTTAATATGATAATGTAAGTTGTCAGTTAGAGGAAGACTTTAAGTCCATGCTAATTAGCATAGAATGCTTCCAAATTCAAATGTACACTAATGTTAACCTTTCTCTCCCCCTACTTACTTACTTTTTTTTTAATTTTAAAGATGTGGGGTACAATTCAGGGTTAGGTATACAAATGGTCATTATGCAGGTATCCTTGTTGATGAGGTAGTGCCCCCACTACAGTTTCCTACTACTGCCAGTCCCTTTCATACGGTATTATGATAATCGTTCAAGATCCGTTTATGAGTGAGAGCATGTGGTAGTACTCAGTTCTTTGCTTCTGTGATAGATCATTGATTATTATAGATTCTAAGTCCATCCTAGTCACTGCAAAGTTCACGATTTCATCCTTCTTTATGGCTGTATAATATTCCATCATGTATATGTACCTTTTTTTTTTTTTTTTTTTTTTTTTTTTTTTTTTTTTGAGTTGGAGTCTCACTCTGTTTTCTAGGCTGGAGTGCAGACCTGCTGGGCTCCAGCGATCCTTCCGCCTCTGTCTTCCAAGTAGCCAGAACTACAGGCATGCGCTACATGCCTGGTTTTTTTTTTTTTTTTTTTTTAATTATAGAGATGAGGTCTCACTATATTGCCCAGGCTGGTCTCCAACCTGTGAGCTCAGGCAGTTCTCTTGCCTTGGCTCCCCAATGTGCTGGGATTATAGGCTTGAGCTACCACACCTGGCCAAGTTTTAAATTTTGGTGGTCCAATATATCTGTTTTTCCTTTTTATCACTTATACTTTTAGTTTTATATCTAAGAAACCATTGCTTAACACAAGGTTACAAAGAATGACTCCTGTTTTCCTCTAAGGGTTTTATAGTTTTAGCTCTTATACTTAGGTCTCATCTATTAATAATAATTTTTACATATGTTGTGAGGAATCTAACTTCATTCTTACACATGACGATCTCCAGTTGTCCTGGGACCCTCTGTTGAAAAGACTAGTTTTTCCCATTGAAGACGTCACCCATGTCGAAAGTCAGTGCCCATAAGTGTAAAGTTTTATTTCTGGATTCCAGCCCATTGATTTATGTATCTGTCGTGTGACAATATGACATTGTTTTGATTACTGTGACTTTGTAGTACAATTTGAAATCAGAAAGTTATCATTCCTCCAAATTTGTTTTTCTGTTTTAAGATTGTTTTGATTATTCTGGGTCTCTTGCATTTCCATATGAATTTTAGGATCAACTTACCAATTTCTGCAAAAAAGACAGCTGAGATTTTGATATGAATTGCATTGAATCTGTAGGTAAATTTGGGGAATATTGTCATCTTAACAGTATTATGTCTTACAATCTATGAAATTAAAATATCTCTCCATTTATTTAGATTTTTAGTTCTCAATGATGTTTTATAATTTTAAGAGCAACAAATGCCCATCAACTGAACAAAATGTAGTATATCCATACAATGAAATAATATTTATTAAAAAAGATGGAGTGAAGTTTTCTAATGTGTATTACAGCATGGATGAACCTTCTAAACATTATGCTAAGTCAAAGAAGCCAAACATAAAAGACCATATGTTGTATGATTCCACTGATATGAAATGATGAGACTAGCCAAATCAATAGAGACAAAAGGATTAGTGGCACTTTGTGAAATTTTTAACTGATTTTTTTCTTGCTTACTTGTATGGCATCTGTATCTTCCTCTCATGCTTGCTATTGGAGAGTTAGTACATGTATCCTGCCTTTCCTAGGAGGGATCTGCCCTTACTGGGATCTCAGGCTACTTGTTTGCCCTGTGACCTCAGCTTTCTGATGAGGGTCAAGAAATGTTGCAATATGATGGTTTATCCAATGTTTTCTCATTTTTAAGTTAGGAGTAACACTCTTTTAGGCTTTCTACATCTAAAGTGAAATGGAACTCCCTGAAGCATCATTTCTCACTCTGTCTGAGCAAGTCTCACTCTGTCGCCCAGGTTGGAGTGCAGTGGCATGGTGACAGCTACCACAGCCTTGACCTCCTGGGCCCAGGCAGTCCACCCGCCTCAGCCTCCTGTGTAGCTGAGACTAAATGCATGGGCCACCACACCCTGCATTTTTATTTTTTTATTTTTGTGAGATAAGGTCTTGCTACATTGCCCAAGTTGGTCTCAAAATCCTGGGCTTAAGCAACCCTCTCACCTTGACCTCCCTGAAGTGTTGGAATTATACGCATAAGCCATCACACTCTGTCTGAAGCATCATTTTTATTGAATATTTCACAAATTTCATTTCACCCAAAACTGTTTCAAGAATCTTGCTCTGTCCTTTGGACTGTTAAGAGCCATCGTTGGTTAGAATAATCAAAATAATTGGGCAACCTCTTTCAGGTCTCCTTCCACTGTGGGAGCTTTTCTGTCTTCTTAATAAATCCTACTTTCTAAATAAATAAATAAATACATAAAATAATTGTTCTATGAGAGGGATCTTAATTTTAAATTTTACAAGACACAGTGATAGTTTGAAGCTTTAGTTTTAATGTATTTAACACCTTTTTTGTGTAAACTCTAGCATGGTATCACACACAAATAGATATTTTGTAAATGCTTTTAATGATGATGATGATTTCTTTTGCACTGTTATTTACTGACCTAGGCTTAAGTGAGAAAGGGTACTATGAGCATATGGATATTGATTAGTATGTATAATCTATTGTGTAAATTGTAAAGTATTACAAAGAACTAGATACTTCTGTATAGTTAATCTCTGTTATTTTCTCAGGAAAGGATATATTTATAGTTTCTAAAATAATAATCACAAAGAATGAGTCACCATTAAGCTCAGTTCTGGAACAGTTTCAGCATTCAGTAAAATGAACTTTTGGCTACTTTCAGACTTCTCTTTAAGACAGGCATGTCAGTAGAAAGACTTACCAGCTTTTGTGTATATTTGGGAAAGGGATGCAATTTATGAGTATAATTCATACTTTCAGAGTACAGAGTTATTTGTTAAATGAGAAATGGTACATTTTAAATAAAATGAAAGTACGGCGCTGGGCAGGTAGTTATAGAGCTTGAATTCAGTTTTAGAGGATGGATACTACTAGAATGGAGAATCTGTTTTCCACAGCCGCAGGGAGATCAAGTTAAATGATGGGATTTATAAACACAGCAATTAGTTGTGAAGCTAGGGAGAAGGGTCACTGCATTTGAACTTGTGAATTCTTTCTTAAAATGCTGCAGAGAGCTTGGGCCTTAAGTCTAGATAAAGAGATTCACCTACTCAGGTGAAATTTTGAAATTAGTGTTTTGAGACACAATAACATTATTGTAATATCAATATCGCTATAAAGAAAGCTACAGGAATATACAAGCTACTAATTATAGATAGATAAAACTTTATTCCCTAGCTATTCAGTGTTTTTCTTCTTTTTAATAATTTTTTTTATAGAGATAGGGTTTTACTATATTGCCCAGGCTGAGATTGATCTGGCCTCAAGGAATCCTCCTTCAACTTTGCAAAGTGCTGGGATTATAGGCATGAGCCACCGTGCCTGGCCAGTGGTTTTCTTTATAGTAAAAGCAAAAAAATGTATTTTTCAAGAGCAGGGAAAGGTATTTGGGGGATTTTAGTACAAAAGGATCATGTACTTAAAAGGACAGTAACTTTAGGATGTATTAATTAAGAAAGCCATGTAAGTTTCTAGATTATTTTCTAAACGACAGTAGCTTTTTATTTTTAGAGAAAAAAAGAGATATTTAAATTTAGAATTGAACTGATCTTTCATTTTTACTTCTCTGAAGACTTACTATCATCAATTCCAAGGCAGAGAGAGGCTATTTTAGATGAGGAATAAGAACTCGTGACAATAGCAATTTTTAAAACTTAAGCCTAGATCTCACTGGACTTACTGTTTTGAGGATAGATTAGTGTACTTAATATTTTGATGGACTTCTGATTTTACTTGTAATAGTAACCTTTTATTACTTGAATAAAATATTACATTTTATATTTAAAAATTGTTTTCTGCTTGAAATTAGACTTTTCTGAACCAAGACCTCTAACTCTTAATAATCTCAGTGTTCATATTTTCTTCAGGGTCTCACTCCCTCAGAACATCTGCTCCCTGCAAGTAAATTTAATAACAAAACATTTCCATGTAGATTAAATTTGGAATTGTTTATTGTTTTCACATTGACTTGAAAGTGGCTTTCAGTATTTTAAAAAATTGGCTAGACAAGTAAATTTACAGTAGCTACCCCTTAACTACTTCTCTTAACTAGAAACTCTTAAGTGCCTATCTTAGGATTGATTTCAATTCTGGATCACTGGGAAGTGTAGTAATACTACTCTACCTTTCTTTAGCCAACACTTTTTTTTCTCCTATCCTAAACATTTCTGTTATTAAAAGCTGCACCTGTAGTATGTAGCACAACATTTTATTACACAATGGATCATTCATTAATTGCTTATGTAAATCTTGTCTAACTAAATTCTGATTCTTGATGAGCAGACTTTATGACTTAAAAAAAAAAAAAAAAGTGCCCTGTCCAACCTGTAATCCCAGCACTTTGGGAAGCTGAGGCAAGAGGATTGCCTGAGCCCAGGGCTTTGAGACCAGCCTGGGCAACCTGGTGAGACCTTGTCTCTACAATAAATCACAAAAATTAGCTGGGCGTGGTGGTGTGCAACTATAGTTCCAGCTACTTGGAAGGCTGAGGAGGAAGGATCACCTAAGCCCAGCAGGTTGAGACTGTGGTGGTCATGAGCGTGCCACTACACTCCAGCCTGGGGGACAAGAGTGAGACTCCACTTAAAAAATAAATAAATAAATAAAATTTTAAAAATGCCCCAGAGTGCTATGCATATAGTATAAGCTTAATGAATATTTGATTTATTAATGCTTTCTTTTGAGTAATTTTATTATTCTACAAAATTCTATTAAAAGAATGACCAAGACAGTGACCAGGAGATCATATTCCTGAAGTCTATTAACTTTGCAATTTTTGAATACATAGCCTTTTTCTAAATTAGAGGAAGCTGTGCATTATAAGCAAAAGCCGTATTAGAATCTGGAGTGTTTTGAGACAAAGTGATCAACATGTAAAAATGAACAGCTGATTAATAGGATATTTTTCCATTAGTGTTCGTGAATTTGTGCTGAAATATTTATATTGCATTTAGGTGGTCCCTGGGATTAAGAAGCTGCATTTACTAGGTGGTCTAGGTTTTTGGGGGACTATCACAGATTAGTTATTTGTATTTGTTTTCTATGGCATTGATTGTATTTTTGCTTAAATCCCTTTATTTTGGACTTACTAGCATTATGGGCTGACAACTGTTTTACAACACTAACCATTGATTATTAGCTCTTAATGTTATTGATTATTGACTTAAATATACTCAATAACATTTTATATCAACTAGAAAAAAGCAGCCAACATTTTTATTTGTACAGTAAATCCTGATCTTGACATTATAGCTGACAGAAAGAACACCCAACAGGAAAGTGGTTTGAAATCTTCCCTTGTAACTAGAATCTGTAAAATATTTGCTGGTCTTTATGTGGACTGACTTTTTGTTCACAGTGTAACATTCATGCGAGTTCTTTTTTTTTTTTTAAGCTTAGAAAATACAGTTTATGCTGGACTCAGTGGCTCAACCTGTAATCCCATGCTTTGGGAGGCTGAGGTGAGTGAATTGCCTGAGCCCACGGGTTTGAGACCCGCCTGGGCAACTTGGTGAGACCTCATCTCTACAATAAGTCAAAAAATAAGCCGGGCATTGCAGCACACATCTGTAGTTCCCGCTACTAGGAAGACTGAGGCGGACGGATCGCTGGAACCCTGCAGGTCGAGACTGCGGTGGCCAGGAGTGGCCACTGCATTCCACTCTGGGCGACAGAGTGAGACTCCAACTCAAACAAAAAAAACAAAAAAAGAAAATACAGTTCATTTAAAAGTAAGAGAGACAGGGGGAGAAAGAAAAGATTCACCTTCCCAATGTAGAGGGCCAAAGCCAGGAAACATGCATGGCCTGGCCATAGTTCAAAGAGCACATGGCCACACCATAGCTCAATAAGGCAAAGGCCTCATGCTAGTTCTTAAATTTCATTGTCTTTCGGTATTTCTTTTTGTAAGGCAGGACAAGAAAGACTCCAAGGGTTCTATAAGATGACAATAATATAACAGAGTATATCACTCTCTTCTTGTAAATGTACATAAACATATATGAACTTTTTTTTTTTTGAGTTAATGTTTCACTCTGTTGCCCAGGCTGGAATGCAGTAGCATGATCACAGCTCACTATACCCATAACCTTCTGGACTCAGGTGATCCATCCGCCTCAGTTATCTGAGTAACTGGGACAACAGTTATGTGCCACCACACCCAGCTCATTTTTAAATTTTTTTTATTTTTTGGTAGAGACGAGATCCTGCTATATCTGGACTGGTCTGAAACTCCTGGGCTCAAGCAATTCTCTTGCCTTGACCTCCCAAAGTGTTGGGATTACAGGCATGAGCCACTACATCCAGGCATGAACTTAAAAAAAAAAAGTGTGTTATTGTCTTGATACCCTTAACTGCCAAGTTTTAAGCTAGAACAGTTTTTACGCGGTTTTATAAGCTATTGAAAAATGGTTTATAGTAGAAGAGCTGACATGTCATCAAGTATAATGGGATTAGGAACTCCTTGTATAAAACATAACATCAAGAACATTATGTAAATTATGAATGTTCTCAATGGTATACCAGATGTCAAAGAAATTGTTGACTTATAGTCTAAAAAACTATGCTACAGAATATAAGACTGGGTGTGGTAGCTCACGCCTGTATTCCTAGTACTTTCAGAGACCCGAGCATTGTTTGAGCCCAGGAGTTTGAGACAGTCGACAACACAGCAAAACCCGCCTCTAAAAAGAAAAAAGATTTAAAAATTAGCTGGACATAGTGGTGCATGCCTGTATTCCCGGCTACTCAGGAGGCTGAGATGGAAGTATTGCTTGAGCTCAGGAGTTTGAGGCTGCAGTGAGCCGTGATCATGCCACTGTTACTTCAGCCTGGGTGACAGAGTGAGACCCTGACTCAAAAAAAAAAAAGAACTTATGTATAGTCATTTATTTCAAAGTCTTAATGTATTAACCGAGCTGACATGACTGGTGTAGTAGATGATAAAAATAGTTGGAATCCTGTTTAAATCAGTCTTAGTAAGACACTTCTATCCTTGATTGGTACTATGAGGTAAAATAAGGTTGATTTAATTTATAACTGGCAGTGTTAAAAAAAAAAAAAACTCTACCAAAATTTAGCTGTTTGACTATGGAAGTTACAGAATTCAAGGAGACTACAAGATCTGTGTGACCTCCAACAAGAGCACATGATCCATTGCCCACTTCCTTAAAAATAATTGATACGGCATAAGACTAAGGGCGATGGAAGACCACAAACAGGGTTATTCTCCCAGGGTACAAAACCTGAACTTCTAATTAGGCTGACCAAGAGACATACTCTGTTGTCCTGGCATTTTGCCTTTACAACTGACACGTGTTTTTCACTTTTCCCTTTTCTGAATGGAAGTTTCTATTGTGATTATACTTTTTCTACTCCTTTATATAATACATGTAAAGGAAGAAGTATAACTTGTCTTTTAGTTTATAGATCACAGACCACAATGAGTCACCTTAGACTTAGTGGAAATAATTGAACATCACCCAGAGTCCTTGGGACTTGAATGCAGAAACTGAATGGGGTTTGGTGAATGTCTTCATTAGGGATGGAGATGTTTTCTGTGTGCAAGAAAGATTTTATGTGCAGGAATAAGGCATATTTTGATGAGCAAATATAGACACATGCTTAATATTTGCAGGGATTGAGGCAAGAAAATAAATGGAGACATCATACTATGTTTTAAAAAAAAAACTGTTGGCCGGACTTGATGGCTCAGCCCGTAATTCCGTGCCTTTGGGAGGCTGAGGTGAGTGGATTGCCTGAGCCCGCGGGTTTGAGACCTGCCTGGGCAGCGAAACCTCATCTCTACAATAAATCAAAAAATCAGCCGTGTGTGGTGGTGCATGCCTGTAATTCTGGCTATTTGGAAGGCTGAGGTGGAAGGATCGCCGGAGCCCAGCAGGTCGAGGCTGCGGTGGCCAGGAGTGACCACTGCACTCCAGTCTGGACGACAGAGTGAGACTCCAACTCAAAAAACAAAAACAAAAACAAAAAACTGTTAACTAAAACATGTTTGTGGTAGATTGTTTCTCAGATAGCCATGGCATTCCTTCCCATCCTGCTTTTTTGCAGTGTGGCTTTGCCATTCCTTGCATTAAGTGGTTCAACCTATTTACCCTCCCCATTTTCTGGGTTGTTCCTGATTTTGATTTGGGCTCTAGAACATTGTAGCAGTGTGATTTCTATGCCTAGGTCTTAGGAGAGCTTTCACCATCCCACTTTTGCCAATCTTAAAAGCCGACTGCCATGCAAAGAAGTTCAAGATTGTCTCTTTGATGAGAAGAAAACACATGGAAAGAAAGGCCATGTTAAAAAGAAAGAAGAGCAGGGCTCGTTGGTTCAGCCTGTAATCCCAGCACTTTGGGAAGCTGAGGTAAGTGTATTGCCTGAGCCTACGGGTTAGAGATCAGCCTGGGCAACTTGGCGAGACCTTGTCGCTACAATAAATCAAAAATAGCCGGCAAGGTAGTGCGCACCTGTAGTTTCGGCTTCTTGGAAGGCTGAGGCAGAAGGATCGCCAGAGCCCTGCAGATTGATGCTGGGGTGACTGTGAGCCAACAACTGCATTCTAGCCTGGGTGACAAAGTGAGACTGACTCAAAAAAAAAAAAAAAGAAGCATCCTAGTTGGCTGCCAACACCAAGACTCCAAACACATGAGTCTTGAAGCCACTTTGGAGTCTCCAGTCCCAGCTCCTCCCACCTTGCGGAACTGTCCCCAAAGGAACAATAAAATGATTATTGTCTTAACTCTCCCCCTCCTCCCACAACAGTAGAGAAAGCAACTAATATTTCCTAAACTTGGATGAATGTAGAGGGAAAACATCTGGATTCTTATCCTTTTCCTCTCTCCTGCAATACTCAGGTGGAATAAATACAGCTACATTTTATTGAGTATCTAATATATTTTTATTTGTAGTAGAAATGGAATTGTTTTTGTATTGTGCCTTATAAATGGTAGTTACTATCATTTAGAACTGTCATCTTTGACAGTATGAATTATTATATTCAGTATTTAGATTAGAGAGGAGTTGCAAAATACAGTTGGACTTTATATATTTCCATATTTTCATCAAGTTATAAGCATGCAAATCTTTCCTTAGTGCACTTCTGAATTTAATTCCTTGATGCTTTATTGTTCCTGAGCATATTTTCTTTTTTTTTTTAGATAAGTAATGAATGTTTTTATTGGAAAATATTGTTGATTTATTATTAATCAATATTTTTTTATTATGGTTTTATGGGGTACAGTTAAGGGTTAGGTGTACAATTACGTTTCATTCAGGCACCCTGTTGATAAAAGGTGTTTCCCCATCCCCAGACAGATATTTGCTACTGTTAATCCCATCCCCCTTCCCTCCCCATAGTTTCCCAGTACCGTCAGTCATTTTCTTATAGTATTACATTGGATATTCAAGGTCCATGATATGAGTGAGAACATGTGACACTCGGATCTTTGTTTCTGTGAGAGGTCACTCAGTATTATAGACTCCAGTTCAATCCAGGTTGCTGCAAAATTCATGATTTTGTTCTTTTTTATGGCTGCGTAGTATTCCATCGTGTATATGTACCACATTTTTTAAATCCAGTCCTCTTTTGACGGGCAGCATGGTTGTTTCCAGGTTCTTACTATTGTGAACAATGCTGCGATAAACATACGTGTGCAGGTATCTTTTTTATAGAGTGATTTGAGTTCTTCAGGGTATATTCCCAGTAGGGGGAATGTGGGGTCATATGGAAGGTCGATTTTTAGAGCTTTTAGGAATCGTCACACTGCTTTCCACAGAGGTTGCACTAGTTTACACTCCCACCAACAGTGTAGAAGTGTTCCCTTTTCGCCACACCCTCTCCAGCAGCTGTTATTTTCTGAGTTGTTGATAATTGCCATTCTGACTAGAGTTAGGTGGTATCTCAGTGTGGTTTTGATTTGCATCTCCCTGATGATTAGTGAGGTTGAGCATTTCTTCATGTGTTTGTTGGCTGCTCGAATGTCTTCTTTTGTGAAGTGTCTGTTCATATCTTTTGCCCATTTTATAATGGAGTTGTTTGTTTTCTTCTTTTCAGTATGTTTCAGTTCCTTGTAGATCCAGGATGTTAAGCCTTTGTCAGACCTAGAGTTGGCAAATACTTTTTCCCAGTCTGTAGGCGTCTCCCTGCTCTCTTGATAGTTTCTTTGGCTTTGCAGAAGCTTGTCAGTTTAATAAGGTCCCACTTGTCTATCTTCTCTCTTATGACCTGTGGGTTTCGGGTTTTGTTCAGGAATTGGTGCCAGTTCCAATTTCCATGAGGGTATTTCCTTCCTTTTCTAAGGTTCTTATGGCTTGAGGTTTTACATTTAGGTCTCTGATCCATTTGGAGTTAACCTTTGTGCATGGGGATAGATAGGGGTCCTGTTTC